>NC_089212.1:23814704-24114704 GCF_963930695.1 Labrus bergylta | reverse complement strand
AGCAACATTATCAGCTCTTGGACATATAAAGATATTACATATCAGACTGTAACATGCATGTAAAAACACATCCTTACTCTCCTTGTTTCCACACTCCCCCATATGGTTATATTTGTAAACATCACAGTCCAGAAGTTACAAACATCCTAACAACTAACCTGCAGAGTTACAGGTTAACTTTAAAGAATGCAGCAACAACAAAAACACATCAACAAGGACACCAGACTCCAAACAGGTGGACATAGTTTCATGCTCCGACGCAGGAGAAAGAAAAGATCAAGACCTATTTTAGCTGGAAAATGCTAACAGCATGCTAGGCTAACTGTTTGTGTGACGCCCCTTTTTCCAGCCAACAGAAAGTAGCGGCTAACCAACTAGCGGCTAAGTTTAGCAGGTATATCTACAGAGTTTGCATGCATGTTACCCCGGCAACATAGGAGCAAATGCAAGCCATTTTTATGCAATTAAAAGTGTGATCGGGATTTGCTTCAAACAAACGTCACAGCGCCCACACGTCTAAACACAGACAGCACGGCTGCCGTTAGCATGACAGCTAGCTCACCTCCCGTTACCGTTATGCAACATGCGGGCCCACCCACACCGGCAACTCCAATCATGTTTTTATTATAATAATTGGACTTTCTTAATACTCAGCCGTGTCTGTTTGCTTAAAATGACTTATTTAACGACATTGAAACAAGTTGTTTAAAGCAGAGTTTGCGGTTTAAGTGCATATTTTTATATAACCTTTGCAACGCTGGTTGTTAGCAACGGGCTAGCTCGTTGGCTGCATGCTACACGGTAACGAACGCGAACATAACACCACGCTTATCTGTCAAAGGTTAGGGGTCAATAATTTGATTGTTTCATAACACTACCTGGAGTCAGCGTGAACACACAAACTGTAACGATGATTATTAACACATTAATGTTGTTGGGTTATCTTTAAAGTAAGCACAGCGGAGCAGAAGGTGGTAAATCCCGCAGCTCTCCACTGGCTGAGGTTATAATCTTTGGCGCCATTTTAAAATGACGATGTCGCGTTTTCCTAGCGGACTCAGCTAGTGCGACTCCACACTAGAGATTTAAACTCGTTCAAATAGCCCGAAAAGAAACACTGTGGAAGAAATGCACACGATATACACCCGTGTAGAGTTGACAATAAATGTGACGGTACATACAGAGCACGCCAGGAGGACGCTAGCCGGTGTTTGAGTTTGATTTGAAGCGCAGTTTTTAGCCGTGAGTTCCGCTTGACCCGCATTCCACATACACAAACACGGAGCGGCGGCCGGGGAGGAGGGTACCCAGCCCGGACTGAAGTTCCTCCTGTTGACCGCTGGAGGGCAGCAGAATCCACTGAACCGGCACCAACAAGATCCGATAAAGTAATCAAGAGGGGAGAAAAAACTTTTATCAGCGTGTTTAAAAAAAAAGGTTACGATGTAAAACCCAGGTTGCTTAGAAGTCAGTTTGAGTGTCAACAAACATATTTATGAGCGTAATATTCCTCAGTGTGCGTGACGTGGCGTGGCTGTCCCACTCACTGACCGTCACTCCCTTTTTTTTTTGGCGAGTACACACAGCAGGGCTTTATCTGTTAAAGGGACAGGACACCAGAAACACAACTATTATATAAAAACAGAATAAAAAAAAAGGAAAAAATATTCTCAAATATTATTATATAAATATTATATAAATTGATATTATAGAAAAAATATCCTCAAATATTATTATATAAATATTATATAAATTGATATTATAGAAAAAATATCCTCAAATATTATTATATAAATATTATAGAAATTTATATTATAGAAAAAAAAGAAAAAAATATTCTCAAATATTATCCAAAGAAAAGCTTCCCTTACGCCTTAGTTAAGAGTCTTGAATCCAAACTGTCTGTATGCAACTGTTTTGGCTGATGATCTAATTATTGTTTTTCTTATTATGAAGTGTGTGCTGTATGAGTTTGAGTGTTTTTGGTGTTGAAAGTGTGTGAGATCTCTGATTTCAATGGGACTAACCTGGATAAATACAGGTTGAATAAATAAATAAAAATAGTATTGCAGCCCCTTAAAATCTGCACCCAAGCTTCTTTATTTCCTTTTAATTTCAAATGTTTATTTATTCTGGAAAATACATTGAAGTTTCCCTTATTTCCAATGAGGCCAAGTATACACACACAGCTTAATCTATTAAAGGGACAGGACACCAAAAACACAACTATTACATAAAAACAGAAAAAAAGGAAAAATATTCACTGAAGAAATAGACAAATATTTTCTTATTATGAAAATTATAAATAAAATACAAAGGCACAAGTGACACAAGACAATGATAGAGGTTAAAGGTTAAAGGTGGTCACAGACTTGGTTTTCTTTTATCCGCTGTTTGAGGTGTGTTTTGAAGGTTGCATATGTTTGTGAGTCTCTTATTGTGAGTGGGAGAATATTCCAATATTTAGTTCCTTTGACTGACATTATTATGACATTATTATGAAGTGTGTGCTGTATGAGTTTGAGTGTTTTTGGTGTTGAAAGTGTGTGAGATCTCTGATTTCAATGGGACTAACCTGGATAAATACAGGTTGAATAAATAAATAAAAATAGTATTGCAGCCCCTTAAAATCTGCACCCAAGCTTCTTTATTTCCTTTTAATTTCAAATGTTTATTTATTCTGGAAAATACATCGAAGTTTCCCTTATTTCCAATGAGGCCAAGTATACACACACAGCTTAATCTATTAAAGGGACAAGACACTAAAAACACAACTATTATATAAAACAGAAAAACTATTCAGTTAGGAAAAAGACCCTAATAAAAGCTGCCTTTACCAATAGATCAAGATTCAAGATTAACTATATTTGTCACACAAGTTGAGACATTTGTCCTGGGATGCGTCAACCACCAAGTTTTTAAATAATGATGGAAAAATTAGAAGAAAAATAACATTTAGGTTCTGAAAATATTGCTGCATAGACAAATTATAGCCCAGTGCATTTCCTGCCTTATTTGCCAGTGTTTAAAGGATTTACACACCAACATAAATCATTATAATAAAGCAAATACAGACACAGTATTACCTGTGCTCACCCATATCTAACATCAAGATCTTAAAGGAAAGAAGGGTTTTACATTTTTTTTAAACATTAAAATACAAAAAAAAAGATCAAACCAGACGATGTTTTATTTGATTTAATCTGAAGGATTTATTGAATCTGAACGGTAAAAACATGTGGAGTGATAAGAAAACCAGCTCACAGTACCGTGTGCCAATTCAAACAGGATTCACACACATTTATAACACATACATGCAAGTTAAAAAAACATTTTTACACAGTCGTTCAGTTTGTATTGAATGTTATTTTTTCAGCACGTTGTCTGTAAACGTGGTGTTCTTAAAATGAAACCAAATACACGTCAATAAGAGATTTAAAACAGTACAGTGACTTTTCCTTCAATGAGAATTCAACACAACTAACAGATAAACAATAAAAGAGTCTTTTTTCAATACCAGCAGAGGAACAACGGAGGTCCTGATTTACATGCAGTCTGAGGGGGAACCTGAACTCATCACAGTGAACGGAAAGGCTCAAAACACACAACACACTGACTCACACACAGTCACACAGTCACACCCAGCTCGTGTTTCCAGCTCAAACTTCAGAGTTTTTAAGAGTTATTTGGGGTTATTTTATTATTTAGTTATAGAGATAGGAAGGACGATAAAGTCAGAAATCAGGGAGAGAGAGAGAGTGAGGAATGACATGCAGGATACAAGCCTCATGTTGGATTGGACCTGGGCCTCCCTCCTCGAGGACTGTAGCCTCTGTACACTGGATGCACAAACTAACCACTAGTCCACCAGCGCCCCAACTCAGTGACTAACAACGCACGATTGGGCTGAAATCTGGCCCTACTTCAAAATTAGTCATACGACTCAAAAATCTGTTCTAAATCAGTCTGAAATCGTAGAGTTAACCTGCATCTTACAATGAATATTTGGCATGGATAAAAGTTGTTGAAGCTGTTTCTGCAGCAAGCTAATCATGGTCTCGTCTGACACCTACCCTGAGGCAGAGGTTACAGGCATGTCAAATAAATATACAGAAATACAGAATCTTATTTGTAAAGGTCTCGTTTGCTTTTAAAGAGGCATCAGGATTCATTTCAGTCTGTTTCATAACCAGCATTAAAAACTCCTCAAAGGAGCTTTAAATCAAACGCTGTAGATCACGATATCCAATGAACTCCTTACAATTGGACGGGGCATGCTTATGAATTGTTTGTTTCTAGCTTTTGTGCTAAGCTAACTGGCTCCTGGCTGAAGTGATAATAACCTTTACATCTTGTTCTCAGCTCTACATAATCTACTGTACAAACTTCTCTTTGAAATAGTTTGACTTTGTGTGAAGCAGCATTTTCTCAACAAAGATGAAGACATTTGTTTACAGTATTTTTTATAACTGAAAGGGTTAATAAAATAAAATCTATTCTAGCAGAGAGAGTTGGAGAGAGTTTTATATTTTTTGTGATCTTTGATAAATTAGGGTTGGCCTCTAATCAGAAAAAACTGAAAAATCTCCTGGGAGCTGACGACAACATTAACTGAGACTGGGAACTGATTTTGTAAACTAGTCCACCTCTAAACTTTTTCAAGGCCTTTTTCAAAGTTCTTCGCCTTCAAAGATTTAAGGGATTCCCCTCTCAACATCCTGGTCTTGGTCTGCGCTCATCTGGTGGCTAAGATGGCGTCGTAGGACTTTCCGGTGCGGCACACCTGGACGTTGTGGAAGCCCGTCTTTGTGAGCATGTGCGCGTACTCAGACGGCGGTCGCTCCCGGCCCTCCGCCTGCACCAACATGTTGAGGGAGAAGATCTGAGCCATGACGGGCCCTCGTCTGTTCTCAAACAGCATGGCCTCCACCAGCAGGACCCCGCCACCTGCCGAGAGGACGCACACAGACTAAAACGTGCTGGAGGTGTTTTAATGGATCAGTATGAACACAGACAACAGAGGATGGTGGTGAATAATTCACTAACACTTAATGTGCCTTTGTTGTGATGCCTGGAATATTTATTTTAACCTGTAAAATATTAAAGACAAAAGCTTCAAAGACACAGCTAAACACTTCAAGTGGCCTCGATCCTGCAGGTCCACAACAGATTATCTCCAGAGCAACGTGAGGCACAATTTATACCACACCTTGTTTCTTCTTTCTTGCCTTTTATTTATCTAATTTACTGAACTAGGACTGTGCACGTCAGCAGACTTGGACTAGAGCTCATAGAGTGCTTTTCTAGTCTTCTGACTACTCAAAGCTCTTTTACACTGCAGGTCACAGCTACACATTCACACCCTGATGGTAGAGGCTGCTGAGTAAAGAGACCATCAGGAGTAACTAATCCCATTCATACACCGCTGATGAAGCAGTGGGAGCAACTTGGAGTTAAGAGTCTTGCCCGAGGACACATCGGACATGTGGCTGCAGGAGCTGGGGATTGAACCCCTGACCTTCCTGTTGAGAGACGACCGACTCTACCAACTGAGCCACAGCCGCCCCTATCTATGTAAATATGCCGGAATTAGCAAAAAAGATGAATTTCATCTGTAATCTTTTTTTTAAGATTTATTTTGGGCTTTTTCGTGCCTTTAATGCAGAGAGAAGACAGTGGATAGAGTTGGAAACCAGGGAGATAGAGAGAGCGGGGAATGACATGTGGAAAGAGGCCACGGGTGGAAGTGAACCCGGGCCTACTGCTCGAGATGAGAGTCTCAACACATGGGATGCGCGCCCTGCCACTGTGCCACCAGCGCGCCCTTCAGCTGTAGTCTTAAAGCACAAAACACATGTACAATTACAGGAGAGCAAACAAAAGAACAGATATAATTCTTCTATACAGCTGTCCCCCCCCCCCCCTCCCCCTCGCCATACAACAGGGAAAGTCCCCTGCAGATGTGGACATGTAACTCAGAAGACTTCAGGGTCTGTCTGTCCTGAAATGTTCGAGAAGTGTTGATGTGTGAAAACAGATTACACCACAATCAAAAATATGCAGAGGAGGTGGTGGGGTTGATTTCATGCCCATGTGTTTGGGTTTCAGATCACAGCTCTGGAATGTTTTTGGAGGAAATGTTTCTCGTACCAGCGGGCTTGACCTGAAATCAACTCATATCAAACAGAAGGCTACAGTCAGTAGCCTCTTCTCTCTAAATCAAACACTGAACACCAACATACTG
Organism: Labrus bergylta; assembly: GCF_963930695.1. Taxonomy (NCBI): domain Eukaryota; kingdom Metazoa; phylum Chordata; class Actinopteri; order Labriformes; family Labridae; genus Labrus; species Labrus bergylta. The sequence goes on along the minus strand of NC_089212.1, from coordinate 24,108,460 downwards.
GCCTTTGATCAAAACTTACTGTGAGCCAAACAAACTAAACAGCTCTGCTGAAGTTTCAGGACAACATCTGGAGATATTTAGAAGAAGTTTATCTCTGAAATATAATTCTGTTTCGTTTTTAATGGTCACAGTTTTGGTTTTGACTCAGCATCAGAACAGTTTTTCACAAGAGAAAGGTTCATTTCATCATGCAACACAAAAATGTAAATTGGGTGGAGTGGTTGCATTTGAAGGTCTGAGTCCAATAACCCCAATCCTGCAAGAGCAGACATATTTTCTTCATCATATTCGGTTTTTGTTAACAAACTGCAGTTTCTTAGATAAAGAATGTTTTTGATGAATTCCCAGCGCCTTTTTTGAGCTCTCTGGGGGAAATTCAATTTCCTCTGATGCTGCATTACACACATGCACAAACATGACACACACACACACACACATCAATATATGAAGAGATATCAGAGTGAGGGGGCTGCCACATCCTCAGGTGACCTCAGAGGTCAGAGGTTAGGAGCTTAAGGGGAACTGAGATTGTTGAGGAAATGAACTGTTTCCTCTCCAGCCATCTGTTCTCCTCCAGGGCTTTTAAAACCAAAACCTTAAAGGACCAATCTGTCAGATATCTACTGAGTGAAATAATAAAGGTATCTTACTATCTGATCAGACATTAAGGAAACATGCTATGTTGAAGTGCTGGCTTCTCTGACAACAATGCAGCAGCCAGTATGTCCTCCTTCTAACTTTAGATTCTGCTCCTGAATGATCTGGATTTGTTTGGACCAGAGAAGGTAGGTGGTTTTAAGGCGACCCCCCCACACGGCCGTTAGAAACGTGCTCTCTAAAGCTCTCTAAAGTTTGTGTTTATTGTGTGTAGAAAAGAAAGCCAACAGATTGAATAGATATGTTCTGACACTGTAAAAACAGAGAAACATTTATATGTAGATATTTATAATCTCACCTGGTTTGCAGGTGTCAAAGATCTTCTTGAGCAGCATCAGACACTTCTCTTCAGGCCAGTCGTGAATGATCCTGGCGAGCACGTACAGGTCAGCAGGAGGGATTTCACCGCTGAAGAAATCTCCTGCATGACAACAGAAGGCATGTAAACACCTCACGTTCAAATGTACACTCAGGCGCCATTTTCCTTCATACAGAAACCTAACAATGAAACAGATCTGAAGAAGAAGGAATCGTCTTTTCCTGCAGGTGAAAAGTTCTGTTTCTGTTTTCAGGAGGAGACGATGACGACTCGACTTTAAGATAACAGAGCGAGACGTTTGTGGAGCTCTTGATTAGATTGCAATATCAGGAGATGGGAATAAAATATTTATAAAAAGTCAATTTACTGCCAATTTCCAAATAAACCGCGGCGCTGACGTACCGTGGCGCTGGACGAGGTGGAAGTTGGCAGTGAATTTACTTTTTCTAACTGCATGTTAAAGTTCTGATTAATAAATAAAAGGTTGAAACACTTTTGACTCACCGGTTTGAAACACAACGGCGTCGTTCTCTTGACCGAAATGTTTCTGAGCCGTCTCTACGACGTGCGGGAGGTCGAACACGGTGACGGAGGAGGACGGATACGCCTTCGCCATCTCGCGGGCCAGAGCCCCAGTGCATCCTGGGAAATAAACAGACGGAATAATGTGTGACCAAAAGAGGAAAATGTTACACCTGTGATTGACATTTTTATTTTTATATTTTATATATTGTAATAGCTTCTTATTCTGTATTATTCAAGTTGTTGCTAGTTCTGCTTTATCTCCTTGTTAATTGTTTAGCACCAATACACCAAGTCAAATTCTTTGGATGTGTAAATGTACTTAAATAAACCCTGATTCTGATTCTGATTAATCAAAGTAAGAATGCTTTCACAGACGTGCGGCCTCTCACCTCCGAGGTCTACGATGTTCTGAAAGCAGGAGAGGTTGAACGCCGTCGCTATGTCGTGTCCGTCCAGAACCCACGAGGAGTTCATCAGACCCATAAACTTCAGCATCTCCTCGTCTGATCTGCGGGTAAAGTTTTTAGACTCCAAGCTGAACACGGATTCATAAAAGGATTAAAGATTTTCCACCGTACAGACGGATCATCTCCAGTGACACTAACCTGTAAATCGCCTGGAACACCTCCTCTGGTGGAAGCCCGAAGGTCTTCTCGTTCTGGTTCTTTCCCTCCCTGTGTGGGGGAACATTAAACACTCTTGTTAGCTCACATTAAAGTGTTTCTTCTGAGCTAACTTTAGAGGAGTTTGTTTAAGTTGTGCAAACATTCTTCCTGAGCACAGCAGCTCTGGAGGGGTTAGCTGCTTTTTCTACTCTCTCTGCTTCAGTCTGACTTTATTTAGCAAGAAAAATGGATCTCGTTTACAGTTATAACCCTATATCACCCAATGAAAAGCACTGCATCCAGACGTTCTAATTCAGGCTTGCACATAAATTATTTTTCGTATTTTGTACTTGTTATGTTCTTGCTGTTGTTTATGTTTTTCTGTGTTTGGTTTAGTTTGCTTTTTTCTTGCTTTTGCCTTTGCTGTTTGTCGAAGCACTTTGTAAACCTGTGTTTTTAAAGGTGCTATATAAATAAAGTTAAAAAAATAAAAAGAAATGATTTGATCTATCATAGGGCAGGATTTTATTTAGCAGCTCTCTACAATGTTTTGAATTTGGACTACAGTGCTACATGTCAGGGTTACATATCACTCCTTTAAAGGCAGGGTTGGTAATTTTTGAAAAACTAGCATGATTTTGAAAGTAGCATTCCCTCAGTGCTCCGTCTGCAGCCCCTCCCCTCTGTGCTCCCTCTAAAGCCACGCCCCCTCACTTACATGCACGAGCACCGTTACTCCAGAAGCGGACCTCAGCTCATCGCTTACACTGAGAGGTAAATAAACTCACATGGGCTAGTGAACGCAAGAGGTCGAGAACGAGCAGGGAGACAGGGAGGCGTCTGATTGGTTCATCAGACTGGTACCTCGTGGCAGACATTGGTTGAAGTTTTTACAGACTTACAAACTGATACAGATGGCGGATTTTCTTTGTTCCATTTTCAGAGAACTTGAGTTATTAATTTCTGTCAGGACCTAAAGACAATTTACACCAAAATCTGAAAAAGTGGATCTGGAGGAAGTGACCAAACCCTGCCTTTAAATGCAGTATGTCCAGTGAGTAAACTTCTCCCACATGAAGCCACTGACCTGACGGCGTCCACCATGTTGTTCCACAGCGGGTAGATGGTCTGTGATTGGTAGATGATCATGTCGTAAAGAGACTTGGCGCTGCCTTTGGCCAGGTACAGATTGGCCACATCACTGCTGCTGTACAGAGCTGTTTTAACAAGACGATATTCACACTTTGCAGCTTTTAAATCAGCGTGTAATCCACTCCTGATGCGGATATTTCCAGTATAGCAACAGTCATGCATGTAGACATACCACAAGTGTTTAAGTGTGTGCTCACCGGAACTGATACGAAGTGATTAGTCAAGCAAAAGAAAACCAAAGCTAATTATTTTTCAAGCTTTAATCCGAAACATTGGCCAGTTCCAGACTTTATTTTCTCACCATTACTGGTCTCCTCCTCCTCCTCACCTGTCCCGTCTGTCTTCTCCACCTCCAGGATCTCGATGCCCACCAGTGCGTCCAGCAGCCTCTCCATCCCGTCCACGCTGCTGCTCAGCTCCCGGGCCACATGGCGGGCGCTCAGCGGCTCCTGGGACTTCAGCAGGAGGTCGAACACTCCCAGCTCACAGGCTGAAAAGATCACCTGGAGGGACCAACACACCGCCACATCAACACCCCCACACTGGTACATAGACTTATTTAATAGAAGCTAACAGAGAGGGTTAAAATGGTGGGTTGGTCAACACTTTCAGAGCAGAATCAAATATCTCAACATTGTTCCATAAGGAGAATTTTCAATATATGTTGTTTGTGTTTCAGGCTGATATGTGATTCTGTGTTTATGGAGGCAGTGGAATCCAAAACAATATCCCCAAGGGTACAATAAAATGCATCGTAACATAAAGTAATGTACCCTACTGTATCATGATGTATGGTATCTTATAAGGCTGAGTGATATGACCTCAACTCAATATCACGATTAATTGAACATTTTACCTCGATAACGATTAATGAATGATTATTTTGTTTTTTGTCCTCATAGTTCACTGACGAGGTCTCTACTGTAAATATGATCAACTATTAAAGCTGGGATATGTTTTCTAATGAAGGAGTGCATATCTGATGAACTATTTTGTGGTTATTTATTGAATATTTCGAAGCATTGCTTGAAATGAAAATGACACATTTTAGTTTTAAAGTCTTTATATGTGATTTTTCACATTTAAATATGATATAAATCAAGTATATCCTCTAAAAATAACTCTGAGTCATGACTGTCTACAATGGGTGTAACACCCGAGTCCCACTGTCTGTGATGTTTTCAGAGTCCTATCTTCAGTTTGTTTACATCGCCAGGACGGCCGGCTGACTCCTCCCCTTGTGTATAAAAGTTGTTTAATTGAGGGACTAGAGAAAAGAAGAATAACATACTGTACTCACTGCTTAACTGCTCTGTCACTCCGCTGTTCATCTCCTTACACTGGTTCCCAGTTACTGCTCGCATCAAATTTAAAACTCGGCTGCTCGCTTACAAAACAGCGACAAAAGCGTCTCGTCGTTACTTTAACTCTGATCCAGGTCTACACTCCCCCCCCCCCCCCCCCCCGCCCACTACGCTCTGCCAATGAAAGGCGTCTGATCCAACCTTCACAACAGGGTCCTAAGACGCTGACTAGACTCTTCTCCTCTGTCGCCCCCCGGTGGTGGAATGAACTTCCAGACTTCACTGGATCTGCAGAGTCCCTCTGCACCTTTAAGAAAAAGCTAAAGACCCAGCTCTTTCATGAATACCTACTAACTTAATGATGATGGTCTCCATATTATTGATGATGATGATGGTAATGACGATGGTTTTTGTTTGATAACGACGACTTATAAGATGGTTTCTATACTGATTAGAGCTCTCAAGAACTGCCCTCAATGTTGTGCTTTGCCTCTGGTCACTTCCTGTCAGCACCTGTGTGTCCAATCAGACTCAAAGCTGATCGTTTGCTCTTACTCACATTGTTCCCTTTTTTCTAGATCCTTGCTTGTGTTGTTCTTACTCTCTGATGTACGTCGCTTTGGATAAAAGAGTCTGCTGAGTGAATTGTAGAATTGCATGTGAAGCCAGCACAATGCAATGCCGGGTTGCCTTAGATGTAATACCAACAACAACTGCAAAAAAATATCGGAATCTGTATCGAAAAAAAAAGTGGATCGTGCATCTCTAAAAAAATAAGATATGTAAATAAATCAGCAGCTGTGACCAAAATCACATAATGTCTAAATTAAAGACAAACATGTTTAAAATGAGACTGAACACCTGTGTATCTGAAATATTTGTAAAATGAAGCTGAAGAACGAAGATGTTACCTTGGAGACCCTGAAGCCGTTAAAATACTCCAGAAGTTTGAATGGGTAGTCCAGCTCACTCTGGGACAGATGCTCAGCCATGATGCACCTGAACGCAACACACACAAACCGGAATGTATTTAAAGTACCAAGTAAACAAACATCGATGTGTTTCCTCTCGTCACTCACCCGATGATGTCGCCGGGGAAAGCCTCAAAGATGACCGGACTCAGGGGAAAGGAGGGAGGGGGGGGCAGGAGGATGATTTTGAACCAAGATGTCGGTGTTGTGTTCAGGAGCTGCTGTCGGGATGAAAGTCTTTGTAAAATGGTCGACGGATAATCAGCGGATGAAACACATCGTTGACCCTGTTCTTACAGAGATCAGGGGGTCTGAACCTCCGATTGTCGATGAGCTACAACAGCGACGAGTTACTACTCAGCGTGTCGCTGCAGTACCGGGATCATCCGGAGCAGCAACGGGGGCGCTGTTGAGCTGGTTTCGTTTATAGTGTGGTGACTCCCGAAAACAATTTACTCAAGTACTGTGAGGTTATTTTAAATCAATCAGTTGGACGAACCAACCTATTCTTATTATGAATACAAGATTTATTGTCATATCTTATTCTTTCATTTTATTCCTCATAAATATCTGCATTTTCAGCTTTATATTAATTTAAAACACTGCTATGGATTACCAAATAAACCTTACTTCATGTATTGTACTCTTTATTCACTCTTTATAAGGGACATACCTCTTTGTATTTTCTGTAGCCACATCATTCCTTTATTGTTTCGCCCACACTTTGCCCAATATATGAATATTCCTAAAACATCATTTCCATATGTTTTGTACACACACAGAAAATGATGAGACCACTGCATACATGTTTGTCTCTGGCTCCTCTAGTTACAGGTTTGTGTTTCATGTTTTACTATATTTCTCCCAACGTGTAATCAAAATAATCTCATTTAGATATTTGATTTGCAGACTCTGACAACTGGTCAATATTTATAAAAAAGCAGGAAGTTCACGTTCATTGTTAAACAACAGCAGAGACGTTTTAGCTTATGAGAAGTTCAGAAATCAACATTTAGTGGAAACCCTGATGTCTTGGGATGATCTCGATCGATCTCTCACATCATTGTTGGGCGACGTTTTGCCACTCTTTGCAGAAAGCCTCCAGCAGCTTCTCTTTGTGTGATGTCTTGTGATCATCAAAGCTGCTCCTCTGACATTGAAGGAGGTGAAAACTGTTCAAATTCAACAGAAGCTGGAAGAGAAACATGCCCAGAGGCTTATTTAAGACAAATACGGAGGGGTCTCTTCATTTTATATGAAGCTGTATCTTATAAATTGAACTTATTTACTTATTACTTTATTTAAACTTTGTATTTACAAACACTATTTTCATTTTTATGTCCATTTTTTAAATCTTTATGTTGAACATAGCGTTGACATCTGTTGAGGACCTTTGTTTACTTTTGCCCCTTTAATGAAACAAGATCACAGTTTCTTTTTCTCATCATGAATTGTTCTTACTTTGTACCGTGAATAGAACATTCTGTCTTCTCTCTGATGATCCCTTTTTGTTTTCTGTAACAACTTTCCCTCCCCTCGTTGCCCAATGGGCATCAGAACGTCTCAACATCTGGCTTCAATCATTTTTCTAAAGAGCGTTGCCATGAAGCAGTGTGTGCATGTTGAACATTTTGTCCTTGATGTCTTTTCAGACTCACATCACTTCTCTTAAGATCCGAGAGGAAACATTTCTTCTTCTGTTGAGGACTCTTCCCAAGTTGACCAACAGATTAACTCTGAAGTCTTGACCGGCTTTGTCCAGCTGAGACCGGAGAGGTTAAGCTCCATCCTCCTTCAAATGAATCTGAGAAAGTCCTCCACATGACTTCTCATTTGGACTCTCTGTGTTTTGGTGTCAATCAGTCGTCTCAGAACACGGCTGCACGCTTTCTGACCACAGAAGACACAACATGATTACATCACATCTGTACTGCCTTCTCTCTGCTAACTTCCTGCCCACTTCAGGATCCAGTTTTAGATTTAATTACTTGTTTTTAAAACTTTAAATAGCATGAGTTAGCACCGTCTTATTTGTCAGAGCTGTTGCACCAACATGCTCCAGTCAGAGCTCCGTCGTCAACACATCAGATACTCTTTGATTCACCTGAATAACAAAATAAACATCCGAGTGTGTTCACTGCGGACCTCGAGATCGACGGGCGGATTGGCTCAGCATGGACAGTAATATGGGAGCAGAGCCTGAAGGCAAAGCTCTCGATTTACCGGTCACCTGTGGTCATGAGCGTTGGGTAGAGACTGAAAGAATAAGATTAGAGATACAAACGGTCAAAATGAGTTTTCTTCCAGAGGTTGGTTAGGCTCAGCGTGGAGGCACTACTCCTTCACATCGAAAGGAGCCAGTTGAGGTGGTTCAATCAGATGCCTCCTGGACGCCTCCCTTTCGATGTTTTCCAGGCATGCCCAACTGGGAGGAGACCTCCGGGGTGGACCCAGAGCATGGAGGGATTATAACCTGGGAACAAAACTAAAAGTATCAAACGCCTCAAAAAAGAGCTGGAAAACATTTCTGGGGCGAGGGAAGTCTGGGTTAACTTCCTTCACCCGTTGCCACCGCGAAATGGATGGATTGATTTTTAATTTCTCAAAATCATGGTTAATTTTGATGTTATTTTTCATGTTCATGTGGACATTGTGCCGCTGGGTGTTAAAAAGAGAGCCCGTTTTACATTCGGTCAATGTGGATGTGACTTTATATAGATGTGTATCCATATCGCCCAGCCCTAGTTACAACCTCATATGGGGTTATCAATAAATATCCAACTGGTGTCCAATGTGGAGCTCAAAGTTCACCGGTAAAAACTGTCACCCACAATTTCAACAGAGTTCTGTCAGTGCCATAGTTTTGCTCTGTCCAATGGTGCTCGCCCTGCCCCACTGGGTCTGTCACCGGGGGCGCGGCCATGATCCGCTTTACACACAGGTTCACAAGATCCCACAGGAATAAAGAGAAAAGTTCATAAAGTGATGGAACATGTGATCAGGATTTCTGCATGTTGTGTTTTATTTTGAAATTGACCGGACGCTGTGTCTGACTTCCTGTCTGGGTCGGTCTACTCTGTTCAGCTTGACGCGTGCTTGTAGGGGCCTCCGTTGAAAAGTAGACTGGGCCTTTTTGAGCGGTCCTGCTGGTCCACTCTGGAGACGGGCCGCGGCGTGCACTGATGATGTGGAAATGGAAGTTGACTTTGATGCACTTCTTTCCCTCCAAATTCCAAACCTCCCTCCACATCACCCGTTTGTATTTTCCCCCTCTGGGTGAACTGAAGAAAAGCCACTTACTGTTAAAACATTTGATAATGAGCCATAAAACATGTTCCAGGTAGCGATCCCGTCTCGTCTCTAAAAGCAAATAAATTTTCAGACATCTTCAATTATTAACCAAATCGATTTATTATGCATGAACAAATCCCTTCCTGCCTCGGTCACGCAGACACGCACACACACACACCCAACATTTAAATACATGACGTGGTGGGAATTTCGGCATAGCTCACTTTGTTGTTGCACATGCTTTAATAAAATGATAGATATATTTACAGGATAAGCAACGTCTCCGAACGAACGAACAAAAAAAACAAAACATATTCGCAAGAACAGCTCCCGGTCCCGCCCTGCAGCACTTTGCAACTCTCCTCTTTCGGTTCGCTTTCATTTTTGGAAAATTCACCCACGTTTAAAAAAAAAAAGAAGAACTGAAAGAAAAAGAAAAACAGAAAAGAAAAACAAACCATGGGGGTTTTGGCCAATACGACATAGCATTATACATATATGGAGTTCATCAACTACATAAATATGGCAGTAACACTGAGTAATTCATACGGACTATTTACAGAGTTTGTGAAGTGGGGGAATATTACAGTCTGTGCAGGGACGACTGACAGGACGTATGCCTTCTTTAAAGTCTGGGGGACCGAGTCTAGGAGAACAACCGACGCCTCCTTCCTTCCTTCCTTCCACTTGCCTCCTCGGTTAGAACGGTCAGGACTGACGCGACAAACGAAATAAGGCACAATTAATACTTGGACCATTTTCAGGGGGATCTACAGACTTGCAGCTGGCTTGTGAGGCATGTAAACAATTGAAGTCGATTGATTAGGACTGCCTTATCACCTTCCCTTTTGTATTCCCGATCGGTGATTCAGTCCGTCTGATGCGATTCGAAACAGGATTCATATGGCAAGGACCTTCAAACCCCCCGCTCCCCCCAAACCACAAAGAAGAAGAAAAAGTATTTCCCTCCCGCTTGCCCCTCCCTCTATATGCTACTGACAAATACAATCACATGGTGACAAACAAAGAAAACTAGTAGTGCATACACTACAAACACAACAGGAAAATGCGACGCGACGCCCCGCCGATTTCCACAGCACGGGCGAGGCCGCGGCGCTGCCCTCTCAACAAGGGGGGGAAATGATTTGAACAGAGAAAACGAACGATTGATTGATGAACTGTCCGGAAGCTGAAGCAGTCTCAGTCGCGATGTGACCTAAACCAACAATAAAAAGAGAGAAATGTGTTTCCCCGTCCCGATCATCCACTGATCATCTTTGACCAATGTTTTTTTTTTTCTCTGACTACCTCGGACCGACCTCCACACAGCGCTCAGCGTTGACCACCATCACCACCATCACCACCACACTCCCCCCCTCCTCCCTCCCCCCAGCCCCCCCATGGAGAAATGACTAAAATATTTTGTGGTTTTGTTTCAATTACACCTAATGGCACATCACCTCTCCTCACACCCCCCAGACAAGGTTTCTGACGTTTTAAAAAGCCCTCATCGGTCGCCTTCTGTTTGGTGGTGATCTTCGCAGGATGGAGAGGGAGGGAGGTCGGTGAGACTTTGAGTCCCTGCCCCTTCCAGGACAGCCACGGCAGCGGACAGATTCAGGAGGGGGAAGAGTTTGGGGAGAGGGGGCGGGGTCTAGGAGTGGCCGGTAGATTGATGATGGGGCGGTAGGAGGAGGAGGAAGTCTGGAGGGGCTGGGGGGGCGGTCTGTCGCAGCTGTTTGGGGCTCCTGGCTTTGGTAGGAGTGATGGAACCGCTCAGTCGTGTTTCAGGTGGTCCTTAATGTCCTCTTCGTCTGTGTACTCCGAAGGCTCGTCTCCGGGCTTCAGCAACCTCCCGACGTAATCGTATTTTTCTGGAAAATAACAAAAAAAATTATCTCACGTTAAAAGAGACTGACTTCTTTTGGGCTTTTGTCAGATCAGAAGTCGGAAAATCTGCTTTTTCTTATTCTGCACCGGACTCTTGGACCAACATGCAGCATCTACTGGAGGGAAATGAACTTTTACCTTTTGGGCATTTTAGAAACCTGATTTTAAACCTCCCAACCTGTTTGTAACTGTTTTACATAAATGTGTTTATTTATTGCAGTTTTGTACTCGTTTAATTATCTTACTACATTTCATGTCTGTTTTCTAATTATTTCTGTAATGACTCGATGTCTTTGTAAATGAGGGTTTGCCCCTCAATGATCTTTCGAGTATAAATAAAGGTTGAATGAATTTTGTAAGAGATGAAACCATTGGTTGATTAAATACGATTAGTTTGTTTGACTGTTTGTTTATGTTTGGATAGGCGGCTTTAGATTTCCTTTTAAAAGGTGGTTTAACATGTCATTAGTCACATTGATGTTTAATACTTGGAAAAATAAAACACAATAAAATATCAAATATCATTTGAGCGATTTCTCAAACAAAAACATGATCGTTGAAGTGTTGTGAATAACCACCATCTTGACTATTCATTTAAATATTTCCTAAATCATCACGACAGCACAAGGAGACATTTCAGACACAAAACAAAGACGAGCAGAAAATATTCTCCATCAAGAGGAAGTTAACGACAGCGTTATTTTGCCTCAATCGACACAAAGTTTTCTATTTCTGTCGACTGATTTTGCAATTTGTGTTTTCAGCAAAACTCGTGACAGAAAAGTGAAAGTAGGAAACGATCTGAAACAAAACAACCACCTCGTCTTCTTCTTTTAATCCTCTTTCAATCTGTAAAGGAAGAATGTGCGACATGTTACATATAAATATATCATAAATCGAGTCTCTCCTGTGTAAATGTGTCTTTGAGTCCTGACTGTCTACAATGAGGGAGAAGCTCGAGTCCCGCTGGCTGTGTTGTTGTCAGAGCCGTGTTTACATGGACGGGACGGCCGGCTCCTCCCCTTGTGTATAAAAGCTGTTTTAGTCAAGAACTAGAGAGAAGGAGAACAGATCCTACTCAGTGCTTATTCTGACTTTATGTAAGTGTCTTTATATCACGATCATTCTGTGACAGTTTACATTAATGTGAAGCTACGAGCTAACATTAGCATGCTAACACAATAATGCAGGACACAGGACAACTGCAGCTCGAGCCAAGGACAATTTTTTTTAAGCTGCCTTAATTATGGTGCGTTCCAATTTTGCAAATGTGAGCAGAGGGGGGGTTGGAGGTGTGTCTCTGGAGGAGAGCGGAGGCTTCAGTATGGAGGAGGCGTGGCCTAACAGAAGTTTGTTTTGGTTTCATGCTGGAGCTCAAGGGCGACATCTAGTGGATGAAAAACTTGCACATTCTTCTTTTATTCCTCTTTTAATCTTATGATCGTTATTCAGGCGTCTTACTGCTTTCATTCTTCTAATCACTCATTTAATTGTTTTGCTTTTACTCTAAATTGACATATTTGTCTTTTTTTTCTCCACGTGCGTTTATCCTTTCTGATTTTTTAAATGTTGTAATCGATCTTTTGTTTGAATCTTGTAGACGACTCTGTGTTTGGCCCACCTGTTGATGCTGAGTCTGTTATAGCACTTTGTAAGGAGCTATAATAATAAAAGTTATTATAATGATCTCAAACCTCACTTCTCTGTCCTGAGATTTCATCAGAAGGACTCTCGGATCAGCCGAGTGTCAGACCTGCTGCGAGTCATTTACTCACAACTTCTGCTTTGAATTAATCAGTCACCGTCTGGAGCCGCCAGCTCCTCTAAAGCCGCCCAGTCCAGCTTTAACCGTGTTATTTGCATCAAGCGGACCTGCTTCGAGCTTCCACAGGCTTGCTATTTAAGTAAGCGGGGGCCTGGCATTACTAAGAGGGGATTCAGTCCAAAATTAGACACCGAGCGCTCAGAAAGGAGGCGAGGCCTTGATCTAAAACACAAGCTTTGATTTGAGAGAAAACGTATAAAACAGCTGACTGAAACAGGAGCTTCAGCTCTGATAGATTTACACTACGGATGATTCAATTATAGAAAAAGGAGGCCTTCATTTTCTTCCAGTTTTATTTTCCTCTTGTAACGGCTCCTCAGCAGATGTGGCTGCAGAGGATATTTTTAGTTTTGTGTGGTTTGCAATTTCACTCCAAACTTAAGTTCAGCTGCACATAATGGAAATAACCTTTTTTATTTTTGTTCTGAAACAATTGCACAAAAAGTGAATAAGTTGATCGATGGACCAACGTGCCAAATGAAAGAAGATTTTTAAGCAGAAAATGATGAATATCCATCGGTTTCAGATTCCTGATATTCATGTGTTTTAGTGCGAGACTCTTCAGCTTCTCAACAAACACACCTGTGTTTTAAAAACTGAGTAAAACAGTTTCACCCTCAGAAGCTCCTCAGCGGATGTGAGCTGAGCTGCCGGTAACTTTAGCCCAGCTTGTTTTTAGAGAAGTTAAAGAACAGTGACAGTCTCAAGTTGAGTCTATAATATGCATCTTTTTTGGAGGTTTTTATATCAGTCAACTGAGGGTTAAACACTGAAGCGTCCTAAACCTGAACACCGAAAAACCAGCACGCAGCAGCTCAGCTTGCAGCCCCTTCTGACTTCACGTTTGCTGCTGAAGAGCAAAAAAAACACATTTCTGAACCGGGGTTACTCTGTTGTTGTTTTACACTCAGTCACTGAGCAACAATCTTCTCTCACACATGCACAAACAGGATCTGAGGACATGCATTAATGGAGAGATGTCAGAGTGGGGCTGCTACACAGGAAGCTAACTAGAGCGGCTGGTTTGGTGCCTTGCTCAAGGGCACCTCTGCAGTACTCTGGAAGTGACCTGGCACAGGACCAACTTCCATATTTTGGTCGCACTGGGACTTGAAGCGGCATCCCTCCATTCCCAACCCAAGACCCTACAGACCGAGCTGCAGTCGCCCCGACTGACATGAATCACTTTTAGGAAGAGGGCTGGAAATGTTAAATATCCAGACATTAGCCAGACCTGTAAGCTGGATCTAAAGGTATCTTATCTCAGATCAAGACGCATCTTATAGGTGAAACATGAGACAAACATGTGAGCTGATAGGAGTTTGTGGGATTACTCTCTAGAGTAGAACCAGATATTTTGAATGTATCATAAACTGAAGGTATTTGTGTGAATCTTTGTGATCTTCAGTTTGATCTGCAGCGGTGATGTGGAGAGGAGATAGAGACGCTGGAGGTATCCATGAAACCCGAGCCAAATCGATCTCTCAGGAGCATCAATCTCACCCATGAACTGCATCTCCCACTCCCTCACGCTCTCCATCTGCACAGCGTTGAGGTCTGACAGGTCGTCGTACTCGTCCCTCAGGGCGTCTTTCTCCAGGCAGAAAGTGGCCAAGCCCCTCGAAGCATCCCGACCCGCGAAAATGCCGTAAGGACCATCTGAGAAGAAACAAAACACACACACACACACAGAGTCAGGATCAATACAGAGTCGAAGTGGGTTTTTGGGGGTTAAACTAGTCGGGATGCTTAAGGACACATACGTCAGTGTTCTGCCTCGTCTGGTTTGACTTTCTGTACTTTAAAAGGTTTCTCTGTTGCAAACTGATTTAAACCAGAAATTAGCTGCACAAGTTGAGCCGTGTCAGATAATGCTGACCTGTGTCATGTGACCGCTGCTAAACTTTCAAATCTTCACAGAACTGCGGATACATAGACCACATGAGAGCAGCACAGATACACAGCGAGCTGAGAAGAGGCGAGGAGTCAGGATTCTTTCTTATGAGGGCGACTAGACTCAAAACGGTTTCATTATGCCGCTTGTTTTATGACAGCTGAGGAGACGTATGGGTTTGGATGTGATGCTGCGAGGTGAAGAGGGAGATAGGTTTGGATTCCTGTGATCCTGAGAGTTGGTGAAAAATGAATTTAGAGTTAAAAATAAGAAAGTGGTAGGATGCAGCCCCGGGTTAAATAATTAAGCTTCTGACCTACAAGTTTTTCAGTTGTGTAAAACAGTTATTAATCATTTTACCTGCTTGATTAATAAAATCCACATTTCTGCTGATTGTTTCTAAAACATTAACCAACAGCAAACTTTGATGCAGAAATAAACACTAAAGGGGGCGGGGCAGATGGCCTAGCATCGGTTAGGTAGCGCACCAGGTACAGAGGCTGTAGTCCGCCAAGCGGGCGGCTTGGGTTCGAGTCTAACCTGCGGCCCCTTTCCTGCATGTCATTCTCTGTTTAAGTCTAAACCTCTTCATGTTTTGAAGTAGGGACGCGTCGGTATCGGCCGATATGTTGACAGACAAATAATGTGGCATGAACTGATGTCAGTAGCAGATGTTTATTTGTTGTGCCACATCAATTTAATGCTGCCATCTAGTTCCCCTAACGACGGATTCAGAGAAGAGGATGAAGTCACCTGTTGAACAAACTCTGACCTGTTTTCAATGCATTGTGGGAGTCTGACACCAAGAGGAGTCAGGAGTCTGATTTTCCCCCGTCGCTGCACCTCTCTTTACAACGTTTTGTTGGATTATTATGAATGACACTGTGGTGAAGAGGAGGTGTGTTCTAATCAGGAACTTCAACTCTCCTGATTTTTATCAAACTCATTTGAATATCACAACACAGGGTCTGGTGATCCTTGGACTCGCGCTTCATTCCAGTAAACAACCCTCGAGGCTTTCCTAGTGTTCATCTTTGCCCTCTTCTTGCAGAAGGAGCATCATCTGATCAGCATGTGAAAGCTGTGCAGACTCCCAGGTTTTCAGGCTTTTAACTGTGCAACAGAAAGAAAAACAAACACACACACTCTCTCTCTGTCCACAGTGTTCAAACGGCCGACCGTGAAGCAGAGAAGCCTTATCACCTCATAGATTAGATGTGCTCCCACCTTGCATAACTACAGGATCAAGCATTTCACAGATAAAGCTGCTAACAGGCACAGCATGCCAACCTCAGTGAAAGAACAGTGACGGCTCCCTCCTGTTATTTTTATATGAAACTCTTTTATTACTGAGACCTTGTAACTAGGTGTCAGATCCACCGTCAGCCACAGCTGCCAGATCGCCTCACTTCAGTCACTCTGCTGCTTTTTTTAAAGGTTTATTTTTTGGGGCTTTTATTGTAGAGACAGGACATAGAGAGAGAGTCAGAGCTCAGGGAGGGAGAGAGAGAGAGAGAGAGGCCACAGGTCAGAGTCAGACCCTAACCACGAGGTTACCATCTCCCCTTCTGTTTTGTCTTTTAAAACAGAAGTTAAACAAAATGTTTTAATAACTCACAGCAGGTTTTGAATGCAGTATGTCATGTTTAAAATAGAGAGATTATTGACTGTAAATGTTATTCTCTTCCTGTTTTCAGACTTTATATGAATACCATGAATTTGTGCATATTTTGCGACAACCCTTGCGGATGTTTTCACCTCAGTGTTAGACGTGTTCCTTGTAAAGATAAACCCGTTTGCAATTTCTCTGGACGATTCTGTTTCACAATTTTTACCTGGTCTTACCTGCTGATACGGATTTTTGGCCGATACAGATTTCTGTCTTTAAAGCTCTTTGACAGCAAAAGCAAAACAACGCTTGAGAAACGTCTTTGATTTAAAGTCTTTCTATGTGATTTTTCACACTTAAATAAAATATAAATCAAGTATATCCTCTGAAAATAACTCTGTGAGTCATGACTGTCTACAATGGGTGTAACACCCGAGTCCCACTGTCTGTGATGTTTTCAGAGTTTTCAGAGTCCTATCTTCAGTTTGTTTACATCGCCCGGACGGACGGCTGACTCCTCCCCTCGTGTATAAAAGTTGTTTAATTGAGGGACTAGAGAAAAGAAGAATAACATACTGTACTCACTGCTTAACTGTGTTTCTAGATCACGCTCATTTCAGGTAAATTTACATGCAGTGTGAAGATACCACCATAATAAAGATCCTAGCATTAGCATGTTGTGTGTGTGTGCGGCCGTCTGTTAGCGAGGTGTCGCTGTGTGGGATGAAACCGCTCGTGTGTGTTTGAGTCTGAGGTTGGAACAAAATCGGCTAAACTCATGAGGACCGGTCAGGTCGGAGGGCAGGGCAGGCTGGAAACCGGTTGATTCCCTTCACATGCCGATCTATAGCTGCACCTTTAGTTCATTGTGGAAGCCCTGAGGGGTTTCTTTTCTCCCAGCTGTGCATTTCACACACACACACACACACACACACACACACACACACACACACACACACACACACACACACACACACACACACACACACACACACACACACACACACACACACACACACACACACACACACACACACACACACACACACACACACACACACACACACACACACACACACACACACACACACACACACACACACACACACACACACACACACACACACACACACACACACACACACACACACACACACACACACACTTCTGTGTTAATGTACTCTCTTCTGCACAAATAAAAATAAAGAGTTGTATTCATTTTAATGTCATGAACTGCGACTCACAAAAAGAAGACATCACTGGGCTGGATTTGTACCTGACTACTGACAGATGTCTGAAAAACTTCTTCATGTTTAAGATAATCAAACCTGTGACATGTGCATGAAAGTCACGCTGCGTCTCGTCTTTGAGCAACAATAAAAAAAAAAGTTAAAGCGCATTTAAATTCACAAGAAAAGACGAAAATGTTAAATGCCCAGAAGCAGACTCAGAAAATTATTTGGTTTAAGTTTCTCACAACAGACTTAAAGTATCCCCAAGCATACAATAATGACATTTCTGTCGTTCTAGTGTTGACACATGGATTGGTAAACATATTGTCTCAACACTGACATGAACACCGACCGCACTATTCAAGATACGGCTCCGATGCTAACCTCGCTGCGGCTCT
Source organism: Labrus bergylta (assembly GCF_963930695.1). Lineage (NCBI taxonomy): Eukaryota > Metazoa > Chordata > Actinopteri > Labriformes > Labridae > Labrus > Labrus bergylta. Next base: position 24,090,788 of record NC_089212.1, on the reverse strand, counting down.
GAAACTTGTGTCATAATTTAAGCGAGCTGGATAGATTCAGATCTTGGCTCCTGTCCTGGCGCTGTGAAACAGGAACAGCAGACGTGACATATGAGACTGTTGGGAATGTGTTGGAATAATTAGAGCTGATTATAGAGTTGATGGGCGGGTAGGCTGGGATGGAGAGAAGCCTCTTGACTGGAACATGTACTTTACATCGACACCTTGCTGAAGGGGAGGAAGATGTAATCAATCATTTTTCTGAAGGGCTCAAGTGGAAGATGTGTGCGACATTTTCTTTGTTACGTTTACTTTAAGAGCTTTTCTACTCAGTTTGACCCGAGTAAGTAAATCCCCTTTGCTATGCATTAAAGAGCTTAACAACCCACAACTCTAATAATAGTTCAGGATCAATTTCAAGTTTTTATTAATTACACACAAAACCCAGCGTGGCCTGGCTCCTTCTTACATCACTGAAATACTGTTCCCTTATTCAACCAGCCTTCTCCGATTCTTCTGATTTAAACAGTTCTTCGTAGGACTGGGCGATACGGACCAAAACTCACATCTCGATGTTGTTTAGCTGAATGGCGATACTCGATATATATCAATATATACAGTATATAGAATATATACAGTGAAAACACATGGAAAATAAACTACCTGTTTATGAATTTAAAAAGTAATATTGTAAAATAAAAATGTTCCTTAAATACAATAAAAGAGAGAGAGAGGAGCAGACAGTCATCATCAGTGAGATGAGGAAAAGGAGACCTGGCACCTCTGTAACGTTATTTTAATGCAACATAAACTAAATCCATATTAACGATATTGTCTTACTCTATATGTTGTTTGAAAATATATCGATGTATCTTAAAAACTCGATATGTTTCCCAGCCATCGTTCTTCATTCATGTTTTAAAATCCAGAGGTGATCTGTGTGTTTACAGTTTGGAGCTCCTGAACTTTAAGCTGCAAAATCTAAAGTTTCTTTTAAACTTTTTGTGTCCTGTGCGTCTGTGCATTTTAACTTGTGTTTGAGTGCATGCTGGTTTATGTGACTTATGTTGGTGCATGTGTGTGTGTGTGCTTCTCCAGGAGTCTTCAGTCTGTGAGGATGTGAAGAAATGTGTAACTGTGTGATTGTATAAATAATTATCTGATGATGATTAAACAGCAAGGCTGCAGGAAGGTAACATCTCAACCTTTTAAAGTAATCTAAGCATCACTATCTATTCTTACAAGAAGGGGTGCTAATATTAGAGATTATTATGGGGTGATAAAGACTCTAAGGAGCTCAAACTGAATATTTTCTCTTCATATTTGTGCATCAATGTTGTTCTCTTTGAGCAAGGCACTCCTCCTAACACCTGCCTGCTTCACACTTATCATCAAAAGCGTGATGTCTCTAAATGATCAGACATTAGGGGGGTAAACCTCTCAGTGTGCATGCATGTAAACACGCTGCGGGTCCAGACAGCACACACAGTCTGCACGTCTCACAGCTAACAGGCTAGCATTAGCAGGCTAGCTTGTTAAATCTTGCACTCCTGTGGGGAACTTTGTCGAGAAAGTTTGAGACGTTTAATGTGATAAATACAAAGTTTAGGAGGGGCTCGTACAAGACCACAGCAGTCACGACTCCTGAGAGCTAAAACAAAAAGCAGCTAACACCTAGCATCCCATTCAAAAACACAGACAAAGCCAAAGAGCTAGCTTTAGCTTTAGCGCCCAAAATGTTGGGTTCGGGACCTCTCAGCGGGGACGTGTCAGCTCCCCCCCCCCCCTCCACCGGCCCCCCTCCCGCTGTGACTCTGAGAGATAACCCTCCACACACACTCACCTTTCCCGTAAAACTTTTTCCCGCTGGTCACGTCGAAGACCTTCATGTTGACAGCCATGAGGATGCGCGGGTTCTGGAGCCCGTCGTAGTCCCGCAGCTGCTCCAGACTGAAGTCCCGTCTCCTCATCTTGGGAAGCGCCGAGGCCTCGTCGCCCTGGGCCGCGTCAGAGACGAGCCGCCTGCCCCACCGCCGGTACACCGCCAGACACACCGCCACCAGCACCGCCAAAATACTTATGTTCAGCAACATCCCGCCGAGGCCGAGCCCGTCCGACTCATCCGCTGCCCCCTGCCCGCCGCTTGTGTCAACTGGTCCGCTCGAACTGTCTCCATCGTCCGCCATACTGCACGGTTAGCGCCTTACCCGCCCCTGGCCAGATGCTGCGTTCACGTCCTGTCGGAGACGACGGAACCACTGGTTGAGCGAGCGATCCGTGTTGTTAGGCTACATCGCGTCCTCTGGGGCGAAGTGACACCGTCAATGGTTAGGCAGATAAATAGAGCTGCAAGTCCCGATAACTTTCACTATCGATTGTTTTCCCATTTTGTTTTGTACCTTTTTGCACTATTTAGAATTTATTACTGCAAATATTATTTATCTTATTTGACCTTATTTTGTTTTATTTGACCTTATTTTTTTAAAATCTTATTTTACCTTATTTAGTTTTATTTGACCTTATTTTATTTAAATCTTATTTTACCTTATTTAGTTTTATTTTACCTTATTTTATTTAAATCTTATTTTACCTTATTTTATTTTCTCTTATTTTGTTTTATTTTACCTTATTTTTTTAAATCTTATTTTACCTTATTTTATTTTCTCTTATTTTACCTTATTTTGTTTTATTTTACCTTATTTTTTTAAATCTTATTTTACCTTATTTTATTTTATTTTACCTTATTTTTTTTAAATCTTATTTTACCTTATTTTATTTTATCTTATTTTACCTTATTTTGGTTGTATTGCACCGTGGGACGGAGACCAACGCAATTTTCGATTCCACTGTATATCTGGCATATTTTGAAATTGACAATAAAGTTGACTTTGACATTGACATTTTTAAATGACCTTTTGGAAGTCCTAAATCCAAAAAGTATCCACTAATTATCTTTCTTACTACTTTCTAGGCCTGCACCATGTGAGAAAAATATGTGATTGTGTTGGTTTTGACATGAATGTTTGCACTCTATAGCATTCAAATAAATTACTCCCTGTAAAAGTGATACAAACTAATTAGTATACCGCTCAGTTTTTACTGATGTTATAGGATAACCAACCATTTTTGTATTTATTGTTGCCTATTTCAAAAAGTAACCCCTCTCCCTACCTCCCCTTTCTTAAATCAGTATTAAACTTGTTGTTTGTGATGTTAACATCATGGGTGGGCATGTCAGACTTTGTACAGGCGACACATGCCAGGACCAACCTGCACATTTGACCCCAACAATAACTTGTCAATAAAGTTTTATCAGTCAGCTCCAAAAGCTGATCAGATCCAGGACGAGGAGGCGAACGTAAGCCAGGAGGCTTTCACTCCTGATCCAACATGCATACATTAATATTATTAAATTACATCTGAGGAGGGCCTGTTCAGGGGCTCAGACATGTGGAGAACTGGAAATGTTATTCATTGCTCATTCTGATTGGAGGCTTGTTTTATGGATTCAGTGCAACTTTAATTCAGTAAAGTTTACTCCATGTGTTAAGTATTATATTTGACTGAACACGGGGGAATTCACTGAGAAAAGCCAACATGAATAGTCAAAATCAAAAGCTGTAGGATCTTGGCTTTTGGGTCCTACATTTCCCATAATGCAATTTTAGAGACTCAGCTAAATAGATTCATTATTTAGGCTGTAGTAACTTGAATATGTTCAGCTTTGATATTACATATAACAACTCAATCAGTGATACATTTAACCTTATTGAGTTCTGAAAATATAGAATTAAAGAGAAGATAACTTTGTTTTTAGAGAAATTGACCATAAAACAGGTTAATAGTAACTTTTAAGAGGACTAAAATAAGCACCACAATGTGACAAACACACAAATGACAGGATTAAAGTGTAATATTTTCAGAGATTTACCAGTATATATATTTTGAGACATATTTGAAAAGCTAACACTAAGATTTACCTCCTCCAATATTCCCATCACGCATAAAAATGGCTGTATTGACATTGTGGCAATCGTCGTTTCAATGTAGAGCAGAGGTGATATTTACGAGGGACACGTGAAGGCATCAAAGCACCCGCCCACCACTTTTTCTAAGTTGCGACTGGACTACTGATGGTTTTTGTCCCTTGTGAGGACCCGTACTGAAACCCAAAAAAACTTCTTACCTGTTGTAAAACTAAATTTATCACGTTTGTTTTTCCCAAACAATGAATTTAATTTAATGTGTTGTTACGCAGGAAAAGATTGAGTTTGTTAGTGACGCATTTATTCACGTGAATTCATGACGTTTATTTTTTTTAATTTTTTTTTACAGGATTCAGCTTTTCAGGCCATTTTAAAGTTATTTTATGTTCAGAAAGATACTTTAAAGCCTTTTTAAAGATGACAAACTGGATCTGTTCCCCAAAGTGTTGCCCATTTAATCTGTTTTCCGTGTTATTTGCACACTTTATGTAAACACCTCCTCCAGTTAAGTGCTTGTTTACTCTGCTGGAGATGATAACTGCTGAAAGCTGCTCACTTGTTGGAACAAATCTCACTTTAGATTTAAAGTCTCCTCACAGACTGTTTTCATGTTTGACTGATGACTTGCTGACGGGAACAAAAAAACCTGTCGATCAGGTTCGATCACTCGCCCTCAGCAACACGACTTAATATTTAAAACTCAAAGTCAGAGGGGGGAGAAGTGTGCAGAGTAACAACAACAAGAAGCACAGATGACGCCAACACAAACTCATACAATCAAATGTTATTTTATATTTTTTTGCATTTTACAATTCAAGACTCTGGCATTAACATGCAACGCTAAAACACACTCAAAACCACACTACCGATAAAACAAATCACTTCTTAAAATCAAAAGAATAACTGAATAGCAAATGATTTTTTATAGTATTTACATTTTTTTTTCTTTAAATTCAACTCTGAAACTCTTTAAAGTCCATTTATAAAGTAAAAGGAAAGATAACGATTTAAGTGCTCTAGAGCACCAAGCCTCAAAATATAATACGAAGTTAACTTCAAGCTAAAATACGCGCTAGTTTTACGATGCTAGCTCACACCCATAATTCCAGCAGAAACATTTCCTTTTTTTTTTCTTATTTTTTTTTTTAATATCATATTCAATAGCAAAAGCCATTAAAAACTGCAATGATTACCTAAGACTAATCCATTAAAATCAAGTAAATGGAGAATAAAAACAGAAATAAAACAATAAATTATACTACCACTGGGTGTAAAAACAAAGGGGCTTAAAGCTTCCCAGATGAATTCATCGTTATTTCTGCAGGTTTTGAATTAAAAAAACCCAACATGATCGTTTAGCTGCGATGCCTTTCTGTCGGTTAAAAACATCGGGGCGAGTTTTGTTTCGGCTCAGCGGCCTCGGAGGGGTCAGTCCTTCACAAATATGTAGCTGTAGCGGTCAACATGATTGTCTCATAAAAAAAAAAAAAAAAAAAAAAACTATATCTGAAGGAAAGAAAACGTGTAAGTGATGACAGTTTCAAACCCCAAATAATTAACTTGGAAGACTTTTAAAAGCATTTTTTTTTTTTTTTGCATCTGATCGCCCCCTTTTCCTCTACCTGCAGATTCAGATTAAGGCACACACGACTATCTGCAGCATCTCTAATCTTGGCAAACTAGAACCACAGTGTGACAGGTGGAGAGCTCTTTAAATACCAGAGCTGTTTACAGATCGAGGAGATTAACAGACTTGTTGAAGACTTTTGGCATCTTGAGAAGAGAGTATAAAGGCAAAATGCAGGGAATGCATTTTTTTTGTTTAGTTTTCTTTTTTGTAAACGTTATGACGAGCTGTGAGGCGCACAGAATGAAGCTCTCTGCCTTTGCTTGCTTTGCTATTTTAAAAAATGAAATGATAAAAATGATCAAATGAAGTCAACCACGCTCAGTCTCTCTTCATACCCAAACTGTTTGCTGCTGAAAAGAGCGAACGCTGAGCCCAGAGCTGCTGCAGCCGCCGCGTTCGCTCTGCATCTCTGCTATCCAAACTCCACACCTGCAGGAGAGGAGCTTCATTTATTTGGTGCAGCGCTTTCCTTCTTCCCGGCTCCAGGATCAGACTTCTCGGCCCGGGCGGCGGGCGCGGCTGCTTTCTGCGCGCTGTCTTTGGGTGTGTTCTGTGTGGCTGTGGCGGTGGCGGGTTGAGCTGCGGCATTAGAGGATTTAGAGGCCTGCGTTGGTTTTGAGGTAGTGTTGGAAGGATGGCGCCGACGCCTTCCTTCATCCCCGGCCGAGGATGAGTGGCGTCTCCTCCTGCCTCCCTCCATTGGAGGCTGCAGACACAGAAGTCAGGATCATTAGATGAAGAGAGGTTATGTGTTCACATCAACAAATTGACTCTTAAAAAATAAATAAATTAGAGATTAATAATCGAGCTTCTGCAGCGCCGTAAAATGACCTCCTAACTGTCAAACGATCAAACTGCACAAAAGGCAAATCAGCCAAAGTTTCTGAAGATTTTTGGGGACTCATTCTCATTTTTAAGCTGATTACGGTATATTTGAGATATTTATCGATGTGTACGGCCACAATCTTCCTCGTCTCTCTTTCAAAGACCCAGCATGCGTCTGTTTGGATATCTGACATGGACACTCACCACCACCCTGAAGTCCTCCAGGTTCTTGAATTTATTGAGGTGCTCCTGCAGCTTCGGGTCGATGGGCTGGTTCTTCATCCTAGAGTATTTCAAGAAGGCCCAGAACTTCTCCAGTCCGTACAGCTGACCTGCAGGAGAGAAGACAAAAACAAAACAGCGCAGCGCAGAGATTATTTCATTTCTATTTTCAACTCAAGCATGGAAACGTTCAAGCATCACACTCCTGATCTGTGCAGATTTCAGACTAGTTTGATTATAGTTCTTTCTTTTTTTTTGATCAATAAAGGATTATCTTTCAGCAGTGAATATGGTGCTCTAGGTGTTTCCCGACCTTTATTCCTACTTGTATCTAAGAATAGCTGGGACCCTCAAGGACCCAATCAGACAGAAATAAATATGAATGTTGTTAATATGTTTTTTTATTGTAAAATCCAAACAGAATAGACTCTCATTCTTATCTAAAGACCCTTGTAGGAACCATCCAAAAAGTGTGTTGTCATGATTTTTAGTTTCTCTGTGCAAATCTTATATATTGACGCTGCAATATCTTCAGTGTTTGAAGATAAGAAAACGACTCACGGGAAGCCAACTACCCTAATAAACCACAAGAACATTTATTATCAGAGATGGTGGTGACTCATGAAGACAGTATCTGTTGTCGATTGTGGGCATACACTCATTATTCAGTGTTCTAACGTGAAGCATCTCGGTGATGGATCAGCCTCCCGAACACTGAACTCACTGAGCTGGAAATAAGAGGCTGAAGAGTTCACCGCGAGTCCTCTGTTCTGCTTCAGCGGGTCACTCGCGGTGATGAAATAAGAAGAGAAAATCGACTTTAATCCTTTTTCTTTTCCCCCCTTTTCACACAACAACACATTCAGCTAAACGACGGGCGAGCCGCAGCGACGTGAACTTTTAAACCGGGTCAAGCAGGTTTACAAGGCGCCCGTTGGTGACCCGGATCGTTTAGCATTAGTGAGCTGTGAATGTTCAATAAATAAATGTATTGTAACGCGCTTGAAGGTAAAATATGGAGAATGTTTACACTAAAATATCTAAATTAATTAAATTACTAAACCTATACTTCCATCACCTCAAATATTTCCAACAGTTATCAAAAACAGAGAAATCTGTAATTTTATTGTTGTGACACTCCATGTCTTTTGTGGCGGCTGCCATGACAGACACATGTTTATCGTTGCCGTGGAAACAGCGGATGTTACGTCAAAGACCGGTGCATAAGGAAACGTGAGCTGCTACTGAAAGCTGTCGTGTAAATTATACTCGGCTACATTAGCTCGTCTGTAAACATATTCTCTTCCTCAGGACGGTTTTGTACGTTTGTCTCGACCAGAGTCAACACAGTTTGTTTTCATCGGGGTCGGGGGGGGAGTAGCAGAGAGAATCACTCCCATGATTCCCCGCCAGCCTCAACGTCAGCATTTCTTTTTTAAAGATTTATTTTTGGGCCTTCATTTTAGAGACAGGACAGTGGATAGAGTCAGACATTGGAGAGAGAGAGAGAGAGGGGCATGATGTGCAGGAAAGGAGCCACAGGTCGGACGAAGGACGAAGGACTACAGCCTCAGTACATTCACTAACCACTAGGCCAAACATCACAGACAGTGGGACTCGGGTGTTACACCCACTGTAGACAGTCATGACTCACAGAGTTATTTTCAGAGGATATACTTGATTTATATTATATTTAAGTGTGAAGAATCACATATAAAGCCTTTAAAGCTTCAGATTTTAAAGTTGGGAACCTCTGAGTCTCTGCTCAATAGAAGAAAAAGCTGATTTTTAAATATTTGCTTTGCTTCCTGTGACCTTTTGGACCTTCATAGAGATCAATAGAGAGCGTCATTCTGTTACTGTGACGTTTTGTATCATATTAGACTGTGGATTAAAGTTCTCTCTTGCATGTGTGCTTCTTTAAATTCCACTAATTAGCCCCGTCTGTCACTGCTAGCTCCATGTCCATGTGTTTATTTGAAGCTCAGTTTGACTTGCTTTTTGTTTACATGCTTTGTCCAGCTGTGTGATTTTTTCCCACATTCTTGCCAAACCAGTGAAAGTGGTTGTGAAGTTTGGGGACAGCTGATGTTAATTACCTTTCTCAAAGTCTCTGAGGGTCTCTTCTTGAAAGTCCTTGAACAGATCTAACCGGAATCTCTTCTCCAAACCGTAGCTGTAGTATCTGAAGAGGCACTCCAGACCGTACCTGCGGGAGAGAGACAAATATTTACCTGCACTCTGATCTCAGACACGACTAAACAAGTGACACTCAAATCTGGCCTCTAGACACATTTTGTTTACACAGAGAGCATGTTTCAAGATGTCATTGATTCAGTGTGAGCTGGTCTTTAGCGTAGCAGACATTTTCCCACATGTGCACTTCACAATAAAAGCTTTGTCTCTTGATTTATTGATGGCTTTCTTAAAGCTGGCGGAGGAACCTGACGGACGAGCCTCAGAATAGGTCAGCTGCTGCATAAAGCAGCTGATGGGTTTGTTAGATTGTCTGCTCACACACCCTGAAACCACGCTCACTCCCGCTTTAACAAGCGACTTGTGTGACAGGAATGTGAGTTTGGCGGGTGTGTGAAGTGGCTCCTGGCAGATAGGCAGCCTCCCCTGTTAACCCTCTGCTGTTGAATAATGGCGGTGTAACACCTCTGCTGCCTGCAGGCAACAACGCAGGGATCAGGAACCCATCAGAAGGTCACAATTAAAAGGAGGAATGTGTGTTAGCTTTCAGGAATTAAAGTCTTACTGCTCATATGTGGAAAGTTTATATATCAATACTTGGTAAATGGTTTTCCAATCTTCTGACTACTCAAAGCGCCTTTAAGGCCCTGACACACCAGGCAGACGGTCTTGGCCAAAAAGTTGCACTTGAACACACCGCAAAGACTACAGCCGACGGCCAACCACCACGTTCGTTCTGTGCATGCGTTAGGAAATAACTCTTCATGCCAGCAGGCGGTGGTAGTCCGTTGTTATGATACGAGAAGACCATTTTCACACCGCTGTCGGTCACCACTCGTATTATAGGTCGTCTACTAATGGAGAAAAATGTCTGATAAAAAGTTGAAAATGGCGTTGTCAGTTCTTGGTCTTTTAGTGGAAAAAGAAAAGAAGAGGCGGAGGAGACAAATCAGGAGAAACCGCATTAATGAGTGAAAGCATGGAGTCTACAGCGAGGGGCTTTAATGAACCTGTGAGGAGAGCTGGAGAGAAATGAAACCTCCGACCGCTCACCGACAGTAAAACTAAAATGATCTCCTTGGTGTTTCAGGGCCTTCACACCGCAGGTCACACCTACACATTCACACCCTGATGGTACAGATTGCTTTGTAGTGTCCATCAGTGTCAACCAATCCCGTTCATACATATTCACAAGCTGCAGACGAAGCAGCAGGAGCAACTCGGGGTCAAGTGTGTTGCCCGAGGACACATCAGATATGTAGCTGCAGGAGCTGGGGGTCAAACCCTGATCATCTGATTGAGAGAAGATTGACTCTACCACTGAGCCACAGCTGCCCTGCTTGAAAAACAAATCCCAACTACCCCAGTATACGCCATTTTTGACAACAAAAAGCTTAGAAACATACTTCCAAACGAGGCGCTTGTGGCCTAGTGGGTAGTGTGCGCGCCCCATGAAGGGAACAGGAGACAAATCAAAGATGGCGGTCAAAGGGCACAGGGTCAGAGGGATGTTAAAAACTAGGGAAAGGGCGTCAAAAACCGACGTCCAAAAGGAATCGATCTCCTTGGGGGAGGGAGCACCTGATACAGGAATCGTCTATATTAGTGATTTACTTTTTCAGCCTGATCTCCAGACTCTGGGATAGTGAGCCCTCTAAACCACTTTACACTGAAGAAGGCTCGTACAAGAGAAAGCACAAGTGGAGTTGATCCTGATTAGTGCGTCCTTCCACCAGCCTTTGCCCCAGCGTGTCCTTAACCAGACAAGCATTATAAAACAAGAGCAACAGCAGAGAGGGAAAAAGTAATCAGAACAAATGTTACGTCAGGTATGACGGGATCCACCCAAAAGGCCTAAAGATAAAGTCAATGTCCTCAATTTGCTTTGTTTTATATTTCCGTCCTGAGCCTCACCTGTTGTTTTCTTTGGCATCTTCCAGCGCACTCTGTTTGAACTCCTCGTACATCTTTCTGTTGAAGTTGTCCCTCAGGAAGAAGGACCAGAATCGGAACAGGGTGTTCATCTCCTGAGACTGGCCGACCCCCAACCGTTTCCTCTCTGTGAACATGAGACACAGATTCAGTCCCGGGCAGAAGAAAGAACTATCTACATGTGAAGCCTCGACCTCAATCTCAGGTCAACAAAATGACATCAGCTTGTTTTTTTTTTTTTATGCTTCAAGGAGAAGTTGAGATCATGCGTACCGTTCAGGCACCGTCGGCGGTACTTGTGGTATCCCTGCTGAGTGAAGCCGTTGTCTCTCAGCAGCTCGTGGGAGGGATGCCAGAATTTGGGCAGAGACTGGGGGGTGCAGCCGTAACTTCCTGTCAGCGGGGCTCCTTCTGATGGGGAGGCGTTGGAGCTGCTGCAGGAGGAAGGAGGAGGATGTTTTTTTACAAAGGTTTTATGCAAATAAAGTTACTTTCAATTTGATTATCTTGGACATTTTGTCAAGGGAACAACTTTTTTTATCGATGGTTCACACTAAACAGTTTGTGATAAGGGTTAGGGTGTGTTTGCGCCCGTTTTCAACATGAAGACGCCCTCGGCATCAGCTGTTTTTTTTTTTTTTGTCACTGCACTGTCAGCGCTCTCTTGAAACACTGCCACGCTCGTCAATGTCGATTCCCCTTACTGACCAATAGAAATCAAGAGGGGGCGGGACATCCTTTTTTTTTTTTTCTTGTTTTAAGAATTTGGATTGTTTCATATTTTTAACTCCTTTTTTTGGGTCTTTTCATCTTTATTGGATAGGACAACTGAAGAGAGACAGGAAATGTTATGAGGAGAAACATGCAGCAAAGGGCGGAGGTCGGACTCGAACCCACTGCTGCTGCGACGAGGACTATAGCCTCTGTACAAGGGGCGTGCGACATAACCACTAGCCTATCCTGCACCGGGGCTTTCAGGGAACAATTTCCAGGTCTAAAGCTGCTGCTAATGCCAGGACAGGATTCCTCTACATTGATTTCACATTTTCTTTGATCAGATTTTCAAATTTAAAATCACACAGAGCTTTAAAAACTGAAGCAGCTTTGTAACCTAGCAACAACAAGCGCAGGTGAGAAGCACTCTGAAACGGAGGTCATGTGAGCTGCCAGCGCTTTATTGGACACAGGCCCTAAAAAGCTGTCCACCTAACTGTACAGGTGTGAAAGAACTCAATCAGAAGATTTGTATTTAACACCACTTGGCCATTAATAAACTTCAGTAAGTCGATCTTTTTAAAAAGTGAGTTCAAAAAGAGAAGTGGATACAGGTCAACTCGACCGACCACAACCAAGGAAGAATGGACGGAGAACAGAGGGAAAAATGGAAATAATCATTTTATGTTCTTCCTCTGCTTTCCCTGTTTAAAAAATGAAAACATGCAGCCTCTGTTTATGTTTTTAGTCTTTACTAAAAGCGAGCGGTCAGACCTGATGGAGGCAGAGCGCGGCCGGTGTTCGCGGGAGTCCATCACCCAGCCGATGTGGGCTTCCTGAGGAGGGTTTGAACTATGGCTGGTTTTCTTCTTCCTCGGCGTCTGGAAAGACAAAAAACAAAAACAACACACCACCAGATTAATTCATGAACAGGACATCTATCACCATTTAGCTCAAAAAACTTCATCAATGGGATTTAAGTCCGGTTCAGTTTGCTTTGAAACTCTTGAAACCTTTATGTTTTATTTATTTTTACTGTCTCCTTTAATCAATCATCGTCAAAGTTGTTTCTATTTTACTCTCCATGTCTTCTTGTTTTATTGCTACATTTTTTGGTTTTATTTTCAGGGATTTGTCGGGACTTTCTCTTTTATTGTTGGGATTTCTATGTTCCATAATACACTTTGATTTCTTCTTTTTTTTCTAGAGAAGCGTTTGCATATGTTGTTCGAAGCTTTTTGCAACAATGCAACCGAGTAAACACACAAATGCAAAACAGGTAAGAGGAGGCAGCGTTTACCTGCAGCTCAAGCTTAAGCACCTGTGGTAAAAACGTAACAGTTCTAGTACAGCCCGAATTTCCCCTCTGGGGATCAATAAAGTACTATCCTATCCTATCCTAGTTGCAAAAAGCAAATTACGCTCACAAAACTCTCCAGACCTGCACAAACAAAACGTGATTGATTTAAATGTCTCAAGTTTCACCAGGTCTGAAGGAAAGGTTAGTGTGTATTTAAAGAGCACCGTTCATATTTAAAGCAATTTAAAGTGAGGGAATAAACCAGGAATCACTTCATTTCTAAACAGCAAACTGTGAGCTGTAAAATTTGTTTCATTAAGACCATCATCTCTGAGCAGATTTTACAGAACATAATGAACTTAAAGTGAAACAATAAGTGCTTATTTCTAAAGAGAATAAATATGAAAAAGAAATAAACAGGAAGAGAAAGAAAAGGGAAATCGAACCAGGCTGAGTCACACATCTGTGCCGGCTGACCTTTGTGACCTTTGAAAAAATCAGAAATGCCAACTTCTGACCTTTCTTCAGCAGATTTGAAAAATTTAACCAAGTTGTTTTTTTTCCATTCTGTCTTTAACTTTAAAACTTAATAAATAATGAACTACTGGAATGCATCAAGAAAATAACATCAGGTATTTATGTTAAGAGATGGACAGTGGATCGAGTCGGAAATCAGGGAGAGAAAGTGGAAGAGTGACGCCAGCTTCCAGGACAACAGCATCTGTACATGGGGGTGCACATTCTAACCACTTGTCCACCTTCCTCCCCATCATGAAAATGTAATTAGACTTGATTTGACTAGATCACAGCCACCCCAAAGACCCTGTTATTTATCCCACAAGTCGTCATATCTATATCAATAGCCCCTCTGCTGGTCAAGACCATAACATCTAAAGAGGACCACTGCAATGTTAAAATCTGAACCCTGCTCGGGTTGTTCGAATAGTATCTCTACACCCGGTACTCACCTGCCCATCGAGGTTTCCGCTCTCCTTCATGACGGGGTAGAAGCGTGGCGTCTTGTTCGGGTCCTGGCGTCCGGGGGTGCGAGGCGTTTTGGGTGTTCTGGGCTGGTGAGAGCTGGGTGACTCTGGGACCGTCGTAGGCAGAGAGCGTGCCAATTCTGCACCGCTGTCCACTGAGGCCAAACCTTTATTAAAACACAGGGGAAAAAACATCATTAGCATTAAAGGAGTAATATGTAGCTCTGACACCTAGTGTTTAAAAAGGGTACTGCAGTCTAAATTCAAAGCATTGCGGTCTCACCTGACATGGGAATCGGAGGGGCTTCCTGGTTCGGCTCGACAGGCACTTTGGGGGTGAGAGTTTCAAACTCATCTTTACTGATCACGTTCAGCTTCTTGAAGTTCTCCACGTCCTGCTGAGAAACACAGAAACACGTTCACAGTTTAGAATCAGCAGCAGAACAATATGAATAATATGATCTCAGGTAAATGAACTTATATGTGATTATAACATATAACATGATATGTGTTTAACAGTTACATATTTAAATCTTTATCTGTATATATTTTTCTTCTTTTTCGTCTTGAAAGGTTCATTTGCGTTTATTTTATTTATTTATTTTAATTAATTTCCTTTTTTTATTTATTATAAAAAAATATTATTATTATCATTATTTTCTGCTATGTTTTGGATGTATTCTGTATTAAATAGTGCTATCAATCCCTGTACAGTTACTACATTACATATAGACTTTGTATTAGCAGCATGAGGGTGGGGGGGGAAAAAAAAAAAAAAAAAGAAGAATAGGAAATGCTTGTTTTTGTTTCTTAAATTAAAAAAATAAATGAAATAAATCAGCTGCAGGGAGAAAGATTCAGCTGGGTTAAGCGGTCCAATCATCTGGAACTGTTTTTCCGCCTCACTTCTCAGTCGCTCTTTTTTTTTTGAAAGAGACGTTAATCAAGTGCAGCCGTATTTACATGCAGTTTGTTACAGTGTTTAAAAAACGACTGACTGTAAATCGCCTTCTCTTCCTGCTCTTAGACTTTATTTGAATACCTGCTTTTGTTTGTGTCAAGACTTCGCAGATGTTTTATTTTAATGTTAGGTGGGTTCTTTCTGCATGTCTTAACAGCACTGTCCTAACTGCATCCGTTAAATATTTCCTTCTTTGCTCTGTGAATTTCACTTTCCCCTTGCAAACATTCACAACATCCAGTGCTTTTATTTTGAAGGTAGACAAAGGGTGCAAAGTGTGATGCTTTGTTTTGACGAGCTGTCGACTCGAATCACAACACTCAGAGGCTCGTTAACAAGCGGCAGGATAACATTTTTCTCTCTGTGTCGACACAAGTCAAAGCTCAACATTTGAATCATGTTAGTGGATATTATTAATGCCCCACCATCTCCACTTTGTAAAACAAGCTAACGAGCTCTTTTTAGGGAGACAAGCGAGTGCAACCGCCTTGTAAAGCCGCCTCTTTCCTCCGTCCTCGTCCATGTCTACGCAAGATGTTGCATCAAGGTAAAAACGATGCGACGTGTTGCTCACAGGCTATTCGGAAACTCAAATAGTTAACAGTAAAATCAAGGTGATTTTGTCGCTGACGATCGCTCGCAAATGATGAAACTCCAAGACAATCAATATTTCAGTTTAATTTATAACTTCAAATCGGCTTTCTCTACGATTCTGTGAAGAAGACTTCAGCAGTAAGATAAAATAATACATCTTAAAGTGTTCCTAGGCTGAGTTTACGTCTGAGACTTTTTAACGCCGCGGCCTCTCGGGCTGTCTAAACTGATAACACAGAGGTGACATGGTGTAAATAAAACTCGACGTGCCAGCGGCTGTAGCCACGGCGGCCTGTGTGACACACAGCAGATGTGCAGCGTACTTTGAACTTGAACACGTCAGCGTCAGAAAGAAATCCAGGTGACCTTGGTGTGTGCATGTGTGGTTATGTGTGTGTGTGTGTGTGTGTGTGTGTGTGTGTGTGTGTGTGTGTATTCAGGCGTGACATTTCCCACATGTGGAGATGTTATTGACAACCTTTGAACCAAGAACACGCTGACCGAGCTGAAAACACACGTCGGCAAAGACAGGAGCGGAGCGAGCCTTCAAACAGCTTGAACCAAAACTTTGGTCCTGTTCTGATAACAGTTTTTAAACACTTTATTTGTATTCTTTAAGACATTCTGTCCTCATTTCTTATCAGAGGGATAAGTCGTACTTTTAAAGGATCTGATTCATATTTAGTTGAAATTGTAACGATGCTGTTGTGCGTACCTTTTCTTTGAAGGTTTATTTTAGATATAGGACTGTGGATGAGTCAGAACTCGGGGAGAGAGAGAGAGAGAGAGAGAGAGAGAGAGAGAGAGAGAGAGAGAGAGAGAGAGAGAGAGAGAGAGGGGAACGCCCCCTCCACCTTCTGTTTGTGTAGGGGAGGAATCAACCCACTGTACTTTATGCCCTGTTGTTGTCTGTTGTTGTTGTTGTTGTTGTTGTTGTTGTTGTTGTTGATTGCTTTTTCTTTTCTTCTCTTCCCTACCTGAGTCTAATTTTGCCAGATTGTTCAAATTACTGTTTTGTTTTTGTCTTTTTAACATGTAAGTTGGGGATTTTTGTGCCTTTATTAGGAGAGATAGGAAAGGGGGTAGAGTTGGAAATCAGTGAGAGAGAGTGGGGAACGACATGCAGGAAAGGAGCCACAGGTCGGATTGGAACCCGGGCCACATTAACCACAGAGCCACCAGAGCCAAACTGTTATTGTTGTTTTTTTACCTGTATGTTCAAGTACTAAAATGAGTATCTGTCACCAATATGCCCGTATGTACTTGATGTTATTAGTGCAGGGCTGTCACAAGCCGCTATATATGCATGCAGTGGGTGATGCTGGCGGCTGACTGCACTTGGGGTCATGATGCTGCATGTCTCAGCATTTATATACCACAGACGAAGCTGCGGAGTAACTCGGGGTTAAGTGTTTTGCCCAAGGATGCATCGGACATGTAGCTGCAGGAGCTGGGGATCAAACCCCCGACCTTCCGGTTAGGAGTCGACAGACTCTACCAACTGAGCCAAAGCCGCCCCAAAAGTGTAAAGGATGCAACAACCTTTTTATTTTAGAGATAGGACAGTGGATAGAGTCAGAAATCAGGGAGAGAAAGACAAAGAGAGAGAGGGGAATGATATGCGGGAAAGGAGCCACAGGTCGGATTCAAACCCAGGTCACCTGCTTGTGAGAGCTTAATCCTCCACTCATGAGACGCACACACTCACCCACTAGGCTACCAGCGCCCCTGCACCTCACTTTTTAGAGGAAAAATCTGATTTTTAAAGAACGTCTTATACAGCTTATTTTACTGTAATACTTTCATGCTGATATTCTTTGTTTGTGTGTTTTTTTTAATGGTGCCATAAATATAAAGCCACACGTTCAAATCAAACTTTATCTAAGGGTTAGAGTATTTTTATTATCAGCTATGAGTTTTGGACGTCGGTGATGCGACAGCGTTGATGTGTCAGAGTGTGACGCTCGTTGGTCAGAGTGTTGTAGGTCAAAGGTCACAAACGTCTGACCTGTCTCCAGACGCCTCATCGTGCTGCTTTAACTTTGACAGAGGTCTTGTTTTTTAGGAGAAGATCTTTGAAGTTAAGCGTTATTTTGTTGTCGGGGCCGAGTGTTAGTGTTCATCATTTTATCCAGTTTGTGGTGAGAAACTAATGTAGGGTAACAGCCCTTTACTGACATTAAACACAACGCTGTAACCGGTCCGAAGCCCTAGAGTTTAATGCGTTCTTCTGTAATTCGCTGACATAATGCGGTGTAACCTGTCGTCAGTACTTCTAATGTTCACACTTGTTTCTGCAGACGAGGCAGCTTTCCCAAAAAGCAGGTCACACTCGTCTCTGGCGGCAGCTGTGAGACACACATGTAAACCTGGAGGCTCGTATAGTAGGTGATAAATAGTCCGCTATTTATGTCCCGCTTTACAGTTTGAGACTTAACACCTCTGTCAAAACGTCTTCATGTCAAAGTGCTCAGAGCGTCGGAGGTGCTGCTTCTGAATCCCTCAAAGTGTAGGAAAAAAACGGTGCAACTTTTAAACATATCCTTCTGAAAAAGCCTCTTTCTTTATGATTGTGTCTACAGACGAGGAGTAAATGTTGGGCGCTCGCCGAGTTCAACAGTCAAGAAGCGGTCTGACCTATTTTTCAGACTCAGGATTAAATGTCAAGTCCCTCGCCACGACAGCCAGCTTCTTTATTTAAGACCGCACATTGAGGAATTACAGCTGGAGGATCCAGTATCAATTTAAAAACGTTAAAAGCACATTGTGCGTTTGTCTTTAAAGTCTGAGTATGTTTGAGCCAAACGTTATGTATGGATGAAGTTTATTTGTTACAAATAGATTTTCTAAAATTTGCACTGTTGAACTTTTGTTTAATTTTCCGTTAATTGCAATTATGGTGATAAAGGAGCTGCAGAATTAGTCATTTTAATGTGATCATTATTTTTATTTTTAACATTTATTTTCTATATTTGTGTTCTTCCTTGCAGGGTCTTTGCTGCTCCTGTTTTTTTTTTTTTTTTTTCATGCTTCTACGCTATGTACCTTTGAATTACCCCCTGTTGGCAAATAAAGTTTTTTGAATTGAATTAAAACAGAATCATCCCGATGCCCTCCAGGTGTATTTCAGGACATCATTGGTCCAGTTTGATACGTTGGTAGCTATACTGGGAAAACACATTTCGAGGGAGGGACCTCCATTTTCTGCAAAGCTATTGATGCTGAGCAGCGGCTGGTGATATGTTTGAAGTCGACACACAAACACACTCTGAACAGTCGAATGACCTCTTAACAATTTGGACAGTTGTGAAAAAAAATGCAGTAAATTAAACCTTAATTATATCAGGCGAAGGATTCAGAGTCAGAGTGCAAACATGATTGACACGTCATGAGATCAAATTTCCTTTTTAAACTCGAGGCAATTCCTGACGGTGTGCAAGGCCTCATGTTAAACAGCTGTGGAGCGCCGATAGCCTTTAGCGGTTATGCAGCATGTACAGAGGCTGTAGTCCTCGTCGCAGTGGCTGTGGGTTCAAATCTGACCTCTGCCCTTTGCTGCATGTCGTCACCCCCCCCCCCCCCCCCCCCCACTCTCTCCTACCAACATATCCTGACTCTCTTCAGCTGTCAAATCTAATGAAGGCAAAAAGGCCGCAAAAAACATCAACATAAGCTGCAGCTATAGACTCTAAAAAGTAGAAAACTTCACTGCAACTGAAGATGATTCAATCGTTTCTTTCCCTAAAGCAGCAGCACGAGGACTTTGCAGGGTTGTTGCATCAGAAGCTACAGTCATAAAATTCAGGATGGAGATTTTAAGAATGTCGCAGTCTAAACCCGTACAGTAGGAATGAAGAACATCATGTATTAAATATTAAGTTACTCCTGTACGTCAGCGTGCGGTCTGTATTTGTATCCGGCTGTTTATGTTCAGGGTTTCTGTGTCTAACTTTAGACGTAGTCGCTCTGTTGACCCACTGGCACAGTGACTGTGACTGTAACTGTAAAATGTTAGAAGCATTCAGTGGCTTTACAAACAGGGGAGCCAATTCAATAACAGGAAGTGAATCACGCTTTCCAGAGGCCGAAGAAACACAACAATAGAGTTAACCGACGGCATCACAAGATCTCCTTCATTTTCTCTCCAACGATCATACGCCTCCATCTTAATTCTGACCCCGAAGCAAAATCATTTATTTGTTCTTTTTGAAAAACTAATTAAGCATTATTTAAAACATATTAAACACTTTGGTACGCTCTTAAATTTGATGCTAAATTCTAAACAAAAGTGTGTTTTAAAAACGTATAATTCCAGATCCAAGTGTTAAAAAGACGACAGAAAACGGTTGAATTTAAACTGAAACTTGAAGACTTCCTTCTGTATGAATGAGGAGCTTCTTGTTCAGACATGACGAGGTGAAAATGTAAATTCACTTCTCCGTGACGTACCTGCTCAAACATGTTTAGTTCCTGAGAAAAGTGAGTTTTAAATTAACTGTCAATCTCACGAAGAATATTCTCTACCGACTGGATTAAAGGTAAAATAGAGAGAGAGAGAGAGAGAGAGAGAGAGAGAGAGAGAGAGAGAGAGAGAGAGAGAGAGAGAGAGAACAGAGAGAGAGAGAGGGAGGGGAACGACATGCAGGAAAGGAGCCACAGAGATTTATTTTTGGGCGTTTTGGGCCTTTATTGTAGAGATAGGACAGTGGATAGAGTCAGAGATCAGGGAGAGGGAGAAAGTGGGGAATGACAGGAGGGAAAGGAGCCACAGGTCGGATTTGAACCTGGGCCGCCTGCTTGGAAGACTACTAACCACTGTGCCACCAGCGCCCCCACACTGGATGCTTTTAAGAGGATGTTAAATGACTTGGAGGCGGACACATCTGGCTGTAGATGTTCTCCCACATGTGTTTGTTTTTGACAAACTTTGCCGTTTAGATTTGTTAAATGTGTCTTTTAATTTCTAATAATAATAAAAATGTATTTTTTGGGGATTTGCATGTGTGGCTGCTCGTTGTTTTTTAGTGAAACTCTGTAAATTGTGCTGCTGCCCGTCTCAGCCAGGACACTCATGAAGGAGATATTTAATAAAGATTCAAACACATTTCCTCTGTAGGAACAAAATACAAAAGTCGTTTTCTGCCCAGATGGCTTTGATTTTTGTCAAAACTACAGCTCTCAGAAACCACAATATAGATTTTAAAAAATAGATTAGCTATCTATTTTTTGTACATTTGTAATTCTATTTTTTTTATTTAAAATGTGTACTGTGTTCACTTTTTGTTTGTAATCTTTGCTCTTTGCTGCTGTAACACTGTAAATTTCCCCGTTGTGGGATAAATAAAGGATTATCTTATCTTTCTAATCCATGATGACTTTGTAGAAAAATAAAATCTTTTTGAATTTCTGACACTTTTCTGTGTGTTACTTTCTTACCTTGCTGCACTCGATCTGGTCCTCTTCCTTCCACAGGTCCTGTTCGTAGTAGTACAGCCCGTCGTTGATGGCTTTGGCCAGGTCGGTTGTAAGCTTGGCTCTGGACTCGTGGTTTCCCGTCCGGTCACCACTGGGGTGCTTACGGATGTAAGGGGGCGTCTGGGTGACGATCAGGATCTTGTTGACGTCCTGGTCGTCCATCTCGTAGTCCGAGTCGTCCTCGTCCGACCAGTCGGTGAACTTGTTCTTCCTTGGCGCCAGCTGCTCCATTTCTTCGTCGAACAAGAAGTCCAGCTCCTCCTGGTCGGGCTCGGCCTTAGTGGGGGTCTGGTGGCTGTGTGGAGACGCCTCAGACCGCTCCTGGAGGACACAATCAACGAGGAACAATTTGTCAAAGGAACACAGAGAAGATCGATCAAACTTTCAGGATGGATTGATAAAATAAAGCATCAAAAAATGTGAGAGTTGGATGAGAAAAGTTGGAGTTCAGACAGTTAATAAAAGATGAGAGAAGAAATCAAGTGAGAGCAGAAAGTACTCAACTGCAGAGAGGAGGAGGTCGGGACGGAGCGGTGAGGGGGGAGGAGAGGTGACTACACACACATCGTCAGTGTCGTGCTGTCGGCAGAAAGGTGGAAGGAGAGACGAACGGGCGGGAAAAGAAAAAGTGAACACAGAAGACGATGGAGGAAATGGAGACAAAGAATAGAAAGATAGAGGATGAATGAAAGGGATGAAGAGGGGGATTCTCTTTTTTTTGTACCTTTGCTTTTCCGGAGGGTTGTCGATGGCGTTTCTCCACCTGGATCCAGGCGTCGGGGTCGGGTTGGGGGGCGCCTTTGGAGGCGTCTGTGCTCGGGAGCGACTCCTGGCTGGAGGAGCCGGGGTCAGTGGAGTCCTCGGGCTCAGCAGAGTCAGGAGGAGTCTTCTCCACGGGCGAGGAAGCTGAAAGGCCGAACAGGTCACACTCAGACAAACTTCAACACGGCTTTGAAATCACTCGCCGCTCTGTCGGCTCTCATTCAGCCACAGAGGTGAAACTGCAGCCCTGCATCTGACTCTTCAACTTAGTCGACTGTTTTCATTAACTGAAGACATGATCGTGTGTTTATTTTCAATGTCTTAATGTCTTTTTTTCATTTTCTTCTTCATGCTCTTTTAAAACTGTGTAAAGCATTTTGGATAGCTACATTTTTTTACTGATGCCCTATAATTAAACTTTCCCCCTAAATAAAAGCCTGAATGATCTCCTGTAACAGCTGGTAATTATAATTTTATTACATGCTTCAGTGTTTTTGTTTAGGGCTATTTTTAGCTGTAGATGAATCCACATCTACTGCTCTCTTTGCACTACTCACCACTGCAATATTATCTTATATTATCCTATTTAGCCTTGTACATATTAGTCTTTGCTTATTTGTTTATTTTTGTGTTTATTGTTGATATTTAATATTATACCTTTGTACTCAGAGAGCACAGTTTACCAAAGTAAAATTCCTTGTGTGTTTAAGCATATCTGGCCAATAAAGCTGATTCTGATTTTTAGTTTTTGTGTTTAAGATAGCATTCAAGGCATTGGGCTCACATGCACAATATTTGTAAGTAAGCTAATTGTTCTCTTTGATCTTCTCATGACAGTAAAAAAAAAGAAAAAACACAAGAAATCTCCATTAATTTGAACTTTTGTCTGAGAAAAAAACAAAAAACGAAGCGGTTAAATACTGACCAGAGTTTGTGGAGCTGAGGGACTGACGAGGAACGAACTCGGGGCAGTTGATGAGTTGTGAGAAGTCGGTCCGAGGGGAGCCGACGATGGCCGGGGTGGGGATCGGCCAGCGCTCGGGGTCGGATTTACAGCGGATCTTGTCGTCCACCAGCTCGACCTCTTTGCTGCTCTTCAGAGCCTGGAGAAGGAGAAGGAGGACATTATTAAAGACAGGACTTGTGAACATGCTTTAAAAGGAGAGATGTAAGTGTGAGGAGGGGGGGATGCTTTACAGGGGGCGCTCCTGAGCTGTTGGGGCTTCCTTGCCTTACTCAAGGTCACTTTGGCAGCAACCAGGATCAACTCCCATACTTTGGTCTGAAATGGCTACTCTTCAGTTCCCAACCCAAGTCCCTACACACTGAGATACTGCCGTCCCTAAATAGATAAATAAAATCTAGCAAATCTGTTTCCAAAACCATTAAAAGCAATAAACCATACTTTTTTTTCTTACAAACCGTCTTCTCAACATTTTTATTTTCATAATAGGATTGGAAGTTGGAAGCAGATACTCCGGTAAAACTGCCAGTTATCCTCAGATCAAATCTGAGTGAGGAGCCTCGTATCAGCTGCATCTCTGACCTTATTGAAGGTTTTTTTTTTTTTACCTCGACGATGAGGGCGATGTCGGTGGTCAGAGCCTGCACCCTGTGGAAGCTGGCGATGAGGGAGATGGGGAGGAAGCCCTGCACGTCCATTTTTCTCCTCAGGAAGAAGTCTCGCTCCAGGTTGTGGAGGCTGAAGTAGTACTCACTGGAGGAGGAACAAAGTGATCAATCAGTGCATCAACATCTTTTAATGTGTTCATTTACACCGGCTGTTGGTGTGCACACTCACTGTTCCTTATTGTGTTTCAACATGGACCTGGACAAAGTGTGTAATTTTAAAAGAGCCCAACAGACCGGACCGATACAGTGACTATCAGCTTATTTTATCCCAGATGTGTGCCGATGTACTGTAACTACATTTATTCACCAGTCATAAAGCTTCCTGAAGTTTATAAAGCTTCTTTACTCTCCTCAATAGATGAAGACTGACTGGGGCACCAAATACCAAATCTGCAGGAGGAAAAGCTCTCCGTCCCCACTTGTCACACCACTTAAAAGTCACCATACCACAAAAATAAAACACACACACACTCATGGACGCACAGACACACACACACACGTCTGAACATGGAGCTCAGCCTGCAGGCGGTGTGGAGTCGTCGCTTCATGTGGAGTAACGCTGGCTGAGTGAGCAGCCTGAATAACGCTGAGGGAGACGAGAGAGGAGAAGACAAGAATGCCCCCTCCTCCTCCTCCTCCTCCTCTTCTCTTACTGTCTCCTCTTCTCTCTCACCCCTCCCCCATGAAACACTTTCTTTTTTTCTATTCTTTTTTTTTTTTACATTTCCTCGCTCAGGCCTGCACATAATAATTCATCCTCTGTCCCCTCCAAGGCACTCAGGCTATATTTAGGAGTCCACCTCACCAATCCACTATTCTGAGTCTGCTGCTGCAATGAGGCCAAAGCTGTCAGCGAGACGCAGAGCGAACGCTGCCCCCTGCAGGACACACACACAAAAAACCCCAGGGGAGCTTCACTGACCACACTGCACATGCTCTGTTCACTCTTCACACCTGTAATCTGCACAGTTACAACCTTCACCTGTTCGACTTTAAGCTGGTGGTTAAAACTTAACTTTTTTTTCCCCACCTTGACCTTTTCAGCCGCGTTTCTTTTCCAAGACACTGATAAAGTGCAGACGCTTTATGTAAGAGTTAGTCAGGTCGAGGTTTCACTTTTGGCCAATTATTATCACAATTTTTGTGAAGGTAGTAACTAAAAAGTGGCTTTAAGAGGATTGTGTTTGATGCTATTAAAGTCACTTTTGTTAAATTAATCTTAACAGATCAATTTAGGGGATTTGAGGAGAGAGATAAATCATTAAAATCTCTTCTTTAGAGGCGATTACGGCTTGAAAAATGTTTGAAAGGTTTGTTTTAAGGCTCCTGTTTTTGTTTATTTTTAAGCCTTCTGATGACTTTGTTGCTGCAATTAAGTTTATTAAGTCCATTTTATAATATTTGAATACTTCACCCTTCACTAATATTCAAATAACTTTCCTAAATTCCTAAAATAGAGTACGTGTTACCTCACCCGACATGCAAACATCTTCAATTGCTCCACCCTCGGCCCGGCACACACTTTCTAAAAGATTCTGTTTTTCCACCTTGATGAACAAACTGTAAAATCCAAAACATACAGATGTTTTCCAGACTAATCGGTGATACCTGACTTTTTTTTTTTTTTCAGAGGGATACTAAAGTGTTAAGTTGCCCAGACGGTCATAAACAAAAATATACCATGACGTAAATTTGAAAGATTATGGTAAAAATGTATCAAAATGATGGAAAACTATAAATACTGAAATTCTGGTTAATCGTTTAATTTAAAAGCTGATCGTGATAAGTCAAATTTGGAATCGCTCGTTGTGAAATTACATTATTTGTCATTAAGCTTTTATTTTGAGTTTCTGTACTTTGAGGGTACTTTACTTCCTGTTTGGATAAAAAACCTGCTTTTATTTTGAAATGAAATAAGGAATTTCCAGTAGATCGAAGGTTACAAAATTAACTAAACTACAGAAAAGGGAACTCGCTATAGATCAAAAAATACATAAAATAAATACAGTAAAATGTTCTTCTACTGCCAGACGTGTTCTCTTTTCAACATTTATTCTCGTCTGTTTTTTATTTCATGTTTCTTGTCCTTTACCCGACTCTGAGTCCACATTTAAGTTTGAATTCAGAAATAAATCACTCACATTTGTCGTTTGATGTACTCCTTCAGGAGCTTTTCATCCACTGTGTACATCTGGACCTTGCTGCCGTCGTCGTAGTAATACACCATGTTGCTGCCAAACTCTGAGGAACCCTGAACGCCGCCGTCTGACGACTGAGAGTCCCGGAAGCTCTGAGAGTATTCATAACGGCCTGGAAGGAAAAAACAGTCAACAGAAAACATGAGAAATGTCGACAAACAGCAGATTAAACAAGATACATTTTTTAAATGAATTAAGGACAAATTCTATAAAAGTGGAGGTTTAGTCAGAGGGTGGTGTTGAAGTGAAAAACCATACCGCGTCCACGACCTCTCCCGCGCCCACGACCTTTCCCCCGGCCCCGTATTCCTCCTCGAACGCTCCCGCTCTCACTCCGGACGCTGCCGGTATCGTCCCCAAAGTCCCGCGGCTCTCTTCTCCAACCTGTTGGCAAGAGCAAAAATTAAAAAAAATAACATAATCAAGCTGTCTCATTTAATAAAAGTAAGGAGCATTACTCTATCGCTCAGATTATAAATAAAATATGTCAGGAACTGTAAAAAAAAAAAAAAAAAAGAAGAAAAAAAGAAAAAAAGGAGGAGGCCACAGATTAATATTTAAGTCTTTCTGCCTGAAAGTTGTGATTCCTGCTGCGTCTCTGAACCCTGAGATTAAGTAGCCTCCCATTTTAAATCCTTTTCATTTTGATTCACCACTCCTGAAATGGAGGAAATGTTACCGGGTACAAAAAGTATTTTGAGCTCCTGCTGGCTGAGGCGGAGTGATACATCTTGTGAAAAGCCCCACTGATGATGTTGTCCCCTATCATGGAACGCCTCCTGTCCAATCAGATTGCTTGGTGGTAACTATCTGTTGTGTAATATATGAAATAAAGCCTTGCCATGCATTCATTCTGTATTGTGCATTCTCATGTTGGAAAAGAAAAAGCTTGCAGGGAGACGGACTGCAGAGAGCAAACAAGCCGAGGAGTTCAAACAGTGAAGCAAACGCAGCACGGAAAGAAAAAAAGAAAGGAGACTAAAAAAGTGTGAACAAAGAACTTACTCCTGCTGCTGCTGCTATCATGCGCCCTGTTATTATGGAGTGTGTGATTGGGCGACGTGGGGTCAGGCGAGTCGCTGGTGGGATCTGTGTCCGAGCGTGCCGGCCCCCCGCCGGGCGTCTTGTCACCGTCGTCCCGGGACGCTTCCTCCAGCGGCAGAGAAACCCACTTACGTTTGTTACCTATCGATGATTACAACACCGGAAAACAGAGCGTGAAGAGTTTTGTTCCAAAAAAATAAATAAAACAAAAACGAATGAACTTTAGGTTTTAACAAAGTAGAATGTCGACTGAAATTCAGCAAAATTGTGTCTAAAAATCGTTTCCCTGACTTTCAAAGTGTCGCTGATAATTAAGGACTTAAGAGGTTTTAAACAAAACCTCCATGAGCTGTAATGCGATGGCGCTACACGTGCTACAAAAAAAAGGTAAGAGACAGGTAATTCAAAACCTTCAAAAAGATAAATATTCAACCCCCAACCTCAGAAACATGTCGTTTCAAGGTGCGGCTCATGAGCCCGACTCGTCGACAATCAATCTCGCTTTTTTGGGGGGGCTGAGAAGAACGAGAACGAGGAACAACCTGGCTGAGTCACGACATGTTTCCGACTTCACGTTGACAGAATGATCCTTGAAACCCAGTGAGCATCGGTGATAAATCTCACAGATGCCTCTTGACTCGCTCTGGATCCCTAAATGTCTTGGTCTTGACTCGCTCTGGATCCCTAAATGTCTCGGTCTTGACTCGGTCTGGATCCCTAAATGTCTCGGTCTTGACTCGCTCTGGATCCCTAAATGTCTTGGTCTTGACTCGGTCTGGATCCCCAAATGTCTCGGTCTTGACTCGGTCTGGATCCCTAAATGTCTTGGTCTTGACTCGGTCTGGATCCCTAAATGTCTTGGTCTTGACTCGCTCTGGATCCCTAAATGTCTCGGTCTTGACTCGGTCTGGATCCCCAAATGTCTCGGTCTTGACTCGGTCTGGATCCCTAAATGTCTCGGTCTTGACTCGGTCTGGATCCCCAAATGTCTCGGTCTTGACTCGGTCTGGATCCCTAAATGTCTCGGTCTTGACTCGGTCTGGATCCCTAAATGTCTCGGTCTTGACTCGGTCTGGATCCCCAAATGTCTCGGTCTTGACTCGGTCTGGATCCCTAAATGTCTCGGTCTTGACTCGGTCTGGATCCCTAAATGTCTCGGTCTTGACTCGGTCTGGATCCCCCTAAATGTCTCGGTCTTGACTCGGTCTGGATCCCCCTAAATGTCTCGGTCTTGACTCGGTCTGGATCCCTAAATGTCTCGGCCTGGATCCCTAAATGTCTTGGTCTTGACTCAGTCTGGATCCCTAAATGTCTCGGTCTTGACTCGGTCTGGATCCCTAAATGTCTCGGTCTTGACTCGGTCTGGATCCCTAAATGTCTCGGTCTTGACTCGGTCTGGATCCCTAAATGTCTCGGTCTTGTCTCGGTCTGGATCCCTAAATGTCTTGGTCTTGTCTCGGTCTGGATCCCTAAATGTCTTGGTCTTGAATCGGTCTGGATCCCTAAATGTCTCGGTCTTGAATCGGTCTGGATCCCTAAATGTCTCGGTCTTGACTCGGTCTGGATCCCTAAATGTCTCGGTCTTGAATCGGTCTGGATCCCTAAATGTCTTGGTCTTGAATCGGTCTGGATCCCTAAATGTCTCGGTCTTGACTCGGTCTGGATCCCTAAATGTCTTGGTCTTGACTCGGTCTGGATCCCTAAATGTCTTGGTCTTGAATCGGTCTCGGTTATTGTGGTCTTGACTCCAACACTAGTTGTCATTATACCTAATTTTAAATATTTATATCGATACCACAGCGGCAAAAATAAGCGCCCTTGGCACCCGATACTGGATAATTTCTTGTTTTTAAATACCAAGCATAGCGAGCAAACTCCTGCACGCCGTCTAAATTACACAAATATGTTGGCAAAGTTTCAGTCAGCGTGTTTGTGTCATTTAGACAGTGCTCTCTTTCTTTCGCTCTCGGCAGCTTTTGAATAAAATATGTCTGAAGATCTGAAGTTTGACCATCAATGTTTACATTTCACTGCATTCACACTGTTCATTATTCAAACAGGTTTTAAATTCATGCTTTTAAATCATTTTAAATCTTAATTTATTCAAAATTGATTAAACCTAAGTTATATTTTTGTTTGTTGGGTTCTTACATTACCTCAAATATTTCCAACTGTTATCAAAGCCAGAGAAATCTATTATTTTATAGTGGTAAAGGGACGTGTCTTGTCGAGGCGGCTGCCGTGGCAGACAAGACATGCGTACCGTTGCCGTGGAAACACCAGATGTTACGTCAGCTGCCGTGCTGTTGCTGTATGTGCTGCTGTGATAAAAACTACACATTACGATACATTAACTAGTCTGTAAAGATATTCTCTTCCTCAGGCCTGTTTTGCCCGGTCGTCATGACTACAGTCAACCTTGCCAGCCTTGGCGTCATTTTTTTTTAAAGTTATTGCTTTGATTGAGATCCCTTTGGCGGCGGTGTTTACACTCCGCGCGTTTAAGAGGAAACTTTAGCCGGCGATCTCGACGGATTAGGAACAAAACTCTTCATTTCCTCTCCACTTTAGACTCTCAGAGTTCATCAAGTATTGTGTCTTTTTACTCTCCACAAGGAGTCTGCGCCTGCTACTTATTTAAATAAGGTAAAGATCAGCATGAATCAGGAGAAGAGCATGCACCATCTACACCAAGCAGCAATCAAACACTACGATCATTAACATGCTACCTCTGTCCGATTACATTTCTTAATTTGGTTAAAAGTAGCAAATAGCTAGAAAAGTCATGAATGTTGTTGTACCTGGTTTCCATGACGACGTGTGTGCATCAATCAAACCTTTTAGTGTTTCTTAACGTGCTTAAAAGACAAACTCACCCTCTCCTCCCCTCTTCTTCAGCGCGGCGCTCTTGGCGTCCTGTCCCGTCTTGGACTCTCCGTCTTTGGGCAGCTCTCCCAGCGGGTCCGTCTGAGCCTCCTGGTTCTCTTTGCTCTCGCCGCCGTCGTGGCTGCTCTCGGACTTCCTGTCGGGTCGCTCCCTCCTCTTCTCCTTCTCTCTGCGTGAGGAAGGGGGCTTCTTCTCGTTGTTGTTGAGGACATTTTGTTGCTGCTGAAAAAAAAAAAAAGGGTCGTTTCAGGTCGTACTCGCAGAGGTCGATGACTCATGACGAGGCCTTTTTTATTCTCACACATTTGTCTTTGTGAATTTGGTTGCATTTGGCTGTTGCACCTCTTTTTTCCTGAGTTTGGGTTGGAATTTGAGTCGGAGAATAAACTCTCGCTATGAGACTAATTAAATCATGTCTCATGTACGGAGGCTTTACACCTCCAAGCTGGACGACCCGGGTTTAAGTCCGACCTGTCCCTCCTTTAACTGTGTAACTCTAACTAGAGGATTTACACCATCACTGTATCGAGGTAGTCATATTTCTAGTTTTCTCCGCTACTTTTTGCGGCGCCATTTACTTTAAATTCAGGTGACACAATAAATACCGCAACATATCAAAGATTAAAAAATGTTGATTTACAGAAAGAAAGAGTTGATCAACAGACTCTTTAAAGGTTAAATTAATTCATTTTTTACATATTTTTGTCAAGATTTGCTGCAAATACTTTTGATTTTTTAAGTTTATTTCTGCCCTTTTATGACTTTATTTAGAGATATGAAAGTGGAAAAAGCCAAAAATCAGGGAGAGAGAAAGAGGGGAATGACATGCGGGAAAGGAGCCACAGATCCGCTTGGAGGACCAAAGCCTCCATACATAGGAAGCACGCACTAACCACTAGGTTACCTGCACTCTGCTTCAAATACTCTAAATAATATAAACAATAAATCTGAATTAATTTGTAAATTAAGTTTGGACGGTTGATTAAGCAGTTTCCCTCAGGCTCTGAGAAACCATTAAAACATTTCTGACAATTTTTCAGTATTTAAAACAACAAACCAATTTGTAGCTAACGCTGTCGAGTCCAAACAAGTTGCCATGAAGATTAATGAAGTTGAATATATCTTATAAATGTTTGTTATACTGTTCATTCAGACATTTATTTAGTCAAAGTGTTTGTTATTTGTCTGTTATGTTCGTCCTGTCGATTAAGTTTTATTTAAATGTCACATGACTCCGAGACCAGGAAGCTATGCAGCGCATTTTGAGAGAGAGAGAAAACGCAGGTACATCAGAGAACTTTGTAATTTTCCAGCACTGTTTGTATGTTTGTTGTAGCAAAAACGTGTCACACAAACACACACACACACACACACACATCGGACACAAGCACTGAGTTGTCGTACCTCTTTGGCCAGTTCCCCAGGTGTGGGCCAGTTTGTGATATCACTGAAGTCACTTGACTGTAAAGTTAAAAAAAATTAAGACGTTAACATCAAACATCGTCAAGTCAACATTTCACAAACAAAGGATCAAACTTTATTTGTATAAAACTTTTTTATACAAAAATGCAGCAACATTAAAACGCTGATCCTCCAAACATCTCAAGGTAAAAAACCCGAGGTGATCCCTGTCGCCTGCTCTTTCATCGTATGGTTATTTCATCATTAATGTGGGTCAGGTGGATTCTGACTCCTGGTAGAAACCAGCGGGGGAGGAAAAGGAGGTCAGTGCTCCGGCTCTGTGAGGAAACTGCAAACAACGTCGATAAACAGGCTCCGGTGCGCTCCACTAAGGTGAAAGTTGTAAATTTGGACAGCCTGATATGAGCTCAAGGCTACACAGAAAAAAAGGTTAAAGTTACTCTAAAAGCTGCACAGCAGATATTTAATAGATATAGATATTTGCACGATATTTAGCAGATGCAAGTCTGTGGCGGGCGTGTCACCCTATATAAAGATCTACATGTTTATTTGTGGATTCCTGAGTGAAGGAACAAAAGTTTATTCATCCTTCCAGGTACTCTGGAGTTTAAATAACGTGCATTAACGGCTGCTTTGGCCCTTTAGCCTTTAAATGGTCAGAACAAAAATAATTACAAGAAATGTTTTCTTCAGCTGGGGCGGCTGTGGATGTCAACAGTAAGGTCGGGGGTTCGATCCCCAGCTCCTGCAGCTTCATGTCTGCTGTGACCTTGAGCATAACACTCAACCCCAAGTTGCTCCCACTGCTTCATCAGCGGGGTATGAATGGGATTAGTTACTTCTGATGGACTCTTGACTCAGCAGCCTCTACCATCAGTGTGTGAATGTGTAGGTGTGAATGTGTAGGTGTGACCTGCGGTGTAAAAGAGCTTTGAGGAGTCAGAAGACTGGAAACACGCTACACAAGCTCAAGTCCATTTATCAATTTGTGATGTGCAAAAGAAACTTGTGCCGGCAGATTTCTGATCTTCGTCCTTATCAATACTTTTTATTATTTGGTGGAAAGATGAGAGTTTCTCCTCCAATCAAACTTCATTTTTCATTAATTACAGATTAATTAATTCTAATTACATGTTTTTTTCCTCAACTGTTTCTAGGTTCTTGTTTAAATCTCACATATTTTTTATCCCTGCACAGGTTATGTACACTTCTCGTATAAGTCTATTTTTAATTGCACAGTTTAAGTTTGAGCGTCGGTTATGTGGTTAATTTGTAACAAATGTTTCATGTCATGTCTTTGTAACCTGCTACTGGATGCTTTGAATTTCCCTCGAGATCAATAAAGTATCGATCTATCTATCTTCAAGCTTCTCGCCAGAACCTACATTTTCTGTTTCTTGACGTTACATGTTCATACATCATGATGCTGTTTAATTACCTTACTGTCATTTTACCGAGCCGACCTTGAACGCATCATAATGTCACCTGGTTTAGTTAGCTAACTTCAGTACTTCACTATTTTTAACTAACGGGACTTGTGACAAAGTTTGATCTTACGGCGGCTGCTCTGAGGGGAGGACGAGGACGAGCGACCTGCAGCAGACAATATTAAGTGTCTGCATGCTTCTTGCAGCAGCCGTCAGCCAGAGTGAGTAGTGCTAATGATTTCACTCACGGGGTCAGTACAGGTGAAGCACCCGAGGTATTAGTTACACGCTGCATTGCCAAATTATGCCAACTAACCGTTTACTTGACATCAGGCTGGTGAGCAGAAAACAAACAGGTCCTCAATTAAACCAGAATCTTCTCTCGGGATTCAGAACTCTCGCTCAAATTCAGGGAAACTTTTAAAACAAATGAACACGATGAGCTCCTGTGTGGTTTACATTTAGATCAGCTGGAGTTAAAAACACCCCCGCGGAGCTCTTTGGTAAACAAAGTCTATGTTGACATTCAGAGTTTTAGGCTTTCTGTGGAGCCTCGAGCTATAACAACTTCCTTTCTCATGAAAAAAATCTGCAACAATGTTTTTAAGAGCATTTTAAAGAGTGATGAATATATTTATCTTTACTGGTAGAAAGCACACTACTACTTCTTCTTCTTCTTCTTCTCTGGCTTTGCTGACTCATTGCTGGTTTTGGCACTGCAGCCCTCGTGTACTCAGCAACACTAAAGTTCAAGAACTCCACAATGTAGCTTTAACAACATAACTTAGAAAATGTCAAAATAAACCGGTCGTATAAAAAGCGGAGAAACTTACTGTAGATCTTCTGAATCCTTTTCAGGAGTGCATATGTTAATATGCTAATTTGTTCGTTTGTGCTGCTGTAGATATATCAATAAAATATGTATTTAAAAGCTGCAACTTATAAGAAAATAAACTGTTTAATCATTCTGCCACAGAGCCGAAACTCTGACTGGGAGAGTTTATAAGAAATCTCTTTTTTTTTTTCTTTCATAATGTTTGGTACCTTTTCTGTCAGTCATTTTTGACAGCAGCAGTGGAAAAACTGGTTGGGAAAAAGAGGCAAACAAAACAGCCCGTCGGCAGCTCAAACCTGCAAACGGTTGACTTGTGGCAGATGTTGATTTCTCATCCTGCATGTCAATACCTGGCAGGAGTTACAGTACACTAACGTGTCACCCATGTGACAACTCTACATTTCAAAGCGCCAACGTGTGAGTTTATTAAAAGGTGATCAGAACATCAGCTGTGATGTAAAGGAACAGAAAAAAAGTGGCTGATTTCAAGTGTTGATTTGAGATTCTTTTTCAGGATGTATTGAGGACATGAAAGCGCTTATCTACACAGTTGGACATGTCATGATGGGGACATTTTTAGAGGATTAACTGAGAAACTTTAGAGGGTTTTAAAAAAAAAGGGAACAAAAACTTAACCTAGACCAAAAGAAAAGTAGAGACAGTTACCTTGCTGGATTTTCTCGTTCTGGGCTTGCTGGCACGGACGACTTTCAGGGCGTTTTGTTGATCTGTCGACACATAATCAATAAGTGAAATAGACATCATTGAATGTGAGAGAACAGCCAGAATTTAAAGAGCACCATCGAGCAGGTTGCTGTAAAGAAGCTGTTACTCGTTTGCTCTGCTCGTTGGGAATTTCTGTCAGTACAGGATGAATAAATACCCCCCCTCCCCTCTCTCTCTACCCCAGCTGAACTAGTTGAGGGTGTTTTGTGTGCGGCCAGAGGCAGTATGCATGTGTGTCTCTGCAGGCGGCTGCAGGCTGGGAGTGGCCCGCTGCAGCATGTCAGTCCCTATCGCTCGGCAGAGGATGGTCGGATTGATAAGAGACACAGGGCCGAGGCTTCGACTTGAATGGGTGTATGCCCTGATCGAGCCTGCAGACGTCCACCCACAGAGACGTTTGTACAGTAACTCTGTAAAATGATGCCTGCGCGCTGCCCGGGAGTCAAATGCTTCAAATATAGCTCCCCCAGCTCTGACACACATTCACAGCTCCACTCTCAGCTGAGTGTGCGAGCTGCTGCTTCGCCTCAGAGCCGACTGAATTAAAAGTGATCACAACGGCGTATCAGTCAGTGTCAATAAATTCTCACATGCAAAACAAGCTGTGCTGACCGTATCAACATTTAAACTGGCAATGAAACACTCGGCTGATTAGTTAGTTAACTGATAAGACAGATAAAAAGTTAACCAATAAAATTCTGATATCTGAGTGCGACTGACAGGACGATATTTTAGTGCTGATCCTCCATAAAGTTAAAGGACTCTTCATAATTTAAAACAAGAAACACAAAAAGATCCGGGCTTCTAGTCGTCGGGACAAACAAAAACAACTAATACTACACTTCCCACAATGCATTGCTGCAGTCCATTACAGCCACCCTGCCTAATGAACTACAAATCATACAAACCGTGCACCTGAAGCTCATGGTACAGACTTTTATAGATTAAAAAAAGAATAGGATAAAGTTTTGAATTCAAAGCAGAATTCCTCTGATGACATCACCAAAGATAAAATGTTTACTTCCATTTAAAAAACGTTTTTACTTCTCCCTGCTCTTACTTGTCTTTTTGCTGATTTTTTTATACTCATCCTTCTTGATGCGTCTCTTCAGGTGCAATTGCCCATTTTAAACCCACATAACGTCATTGCATTCATCAGACATCACTTCCTGTTTTTTTTAATATTGCAGACAGGAGACATGTCGCAGAGCCAGATTTTATAAAATCATTCAGCCGTAATTTATATCTGATATTGAGAATAAACATTCAATGTTTGCAACTGTAACACAAAAGGTCTGGGCAATATGACCTCAACTCAATATCACAATGAATTGAACATTTTACCTCGATAACGATTAATGAACGATTATTTGTTTTTGTTTTTTTGTCCTCATAGTTCACTGACGAGGTTTCTACTGTAAATATGATCAACTATTAAATCTGGGATCTGTTTTCTAATGAAAGAGTGAATATCTGATGAATTATTTTGTGGTTATTTATTGAATATTTCGAACTGAAATCAAAACAACACATTTAAGTTTTAAATTAGAAATTAACTTCTTTAAAACAGTAGAAAACTAATAACTTTGTGTTTCTGCAGTGTTTACATTTGACTTCTTTTTGTTCGGTGCGTCTTCCTTAAAGACAAAATGTGTCAAAACAACGGACATTGCTTCCATGTCTCGGATTGGACGTGTCGTCAGGTGACTGCCCTGAAAATAATCTAATAATAATATAAACATATTTATGTTTTCATTTCATTGTACAGTGTTTCCCTTTGTTATTTTTTTGTATTATATATCTTTGCTTTAATATACAGTGTATAACTTCTGTACAGTTTATTTTAAATTTACTTAGCTGTTACTACAACTTATTTTTTATTTTATTTGTACTTTTCTAATGCTTTTCTATTTTATATATAATTCTAACTTTTTTGTAGAAGCTGACTCAGGGAGAAACGCACAAAGAATTCCAATGTACCTGTACTGTCCTGTACCTCTGCAAATGGTAAGAAACATCTACTCTAATCGAAAAAAACCGACATGTGCAAGATTACATCGGTTAGCGATTCTGAATGTCGGTTTCGATTCACTTTCGATTAATTGCAGAGCCCTAGTTATAAACTATTTTGAATATCAGCCATGGATTAAACTGATTTATCTTCAGGGGGAAAACAAGAAAACACTTGAGAAGAGGATTTTACACTATTTCTCATTTTACACACAATTTTTTTTATGTTTTAATGGATTTAACTGTTTGAATAATATTCTCATTTCTAATGTCTCATGAAGCACATTACCTACATTTCATTAAAAGGAGCTACAAGCTAAAAATAAAAAAGCACCAAAGGAGCTAGAATTTCGTTTTAAATTATTATAAATCTGTATTTTCAGGGGTTTTTATCCTGATGATAATTAACTGGTGCATCACTAAAACAAATTGAGATTCACACAAAATCACTAAACTCATTAGTTTACAACCCTAACCTACTTAAAACCTTCCCACCTGTCCATCCACCTTGTTCACATACTTTCACTAGTGACAGTAGTGAGCAGGCTGGTGGGAGGAACTGCAGGCAGCCAGGCCATTGGACATGCAAAACGTGTCTCTCCAGCAGCAGCAGCTAGCCTGACTGTCTTATTAGCTTACTTTACACACAGACTGCAGCACCAATCCCCCCGATTAACACCCACATCGTGACCCCCCTTTCAGCTTTTATTCACCCACATTACCTCCTGCATCGTGTCGCTGCCACTTAAAGCAGATAAACCCTGAGAAAGAGTTAGCTGGAGGTGGCTAAAGTTAAAGGCAAAAGAAGTAGCAAGTTGTCAGCAATCAACACGTGGTGCTCCGGAGCACAGAGGGGGGGATGGGGGCAAATATGCCACCATCGACACATCTTGCACAGCTCTGACATTCAAGTTTATGCCCCTTCATTAGACTCCTAAAAAAACACCCTACATGAGGTATGACAGGAGATTAAAGTGGATAACCCTGCAGGGGGAGGCTGTCAAAATGCTGCAGCAGCAACGTGCTCTGCTGAGCTGTGACTTCGTGACAATCCGTTTCCACAGGTAGAAACTAAAAAAGAGAATCTCACCTTTCTCGTGGGAGCTCGAGTTCATGCTGTTGATCGGCACCCTGCCCGTCGTCCTCTTCGTCCACGGGTTGACTTTCGGCGGAGGAGCTTCAACAACTTTCCTCTTCACCGTCTCCACAGTCGACTCCGCGTTGCTGCTCTGGTCGTTTTCTTTATCGTTTTCTTTGCATTTCTTGTGCACGTCTGTCGGACCCTTGGCCACGTCGTCCGCCAGCTGCTTTTCCGAACCTTTCTGCGGCTCTTTCTGCAGGTCGGACTTGTTTTGTTGGCTCTTCTTCTCCGCGGAGCTGGCCGCTGTCAAACCCGAGTCGACCTGACTAAGCTCAACCTCTGTGGACATCCTGCTAGTTTCCTAACAGCGAACGGTGTTAAATCCAGTGTGAAGTTTTAGTCCTGGCTCTCTTATCCCAGAGAAAATACGCGAAAAGCTCAGGGGGTGACCACATCCACAACTCGAGGTAAACAACTTTTTTTTTTTGGGCTGGACCTCGCTAGCCAGCTAGCCGAGTAGCTTCCGAAGCTAACTGTTAGCTAGCTAGCGACCATGCAGAAGTCAGCGAGCTCGAAACGCTCGAAAGTGTTGTTGTTTTTATCAACACGTGTTTACCTCCGAGTCTGAAGTCTGCCACCATGTGAACTGGACGCGGGTAAATAACTTCGCCTGCGAGTTTCTATAAGTTTTATTTAATAAAAGAAACAAACAAACTAGTCCAGCGACCTCCTCTGTGTCTCTCTCTGGGTTCAACTCCACGCGACCAGCTCGGAGCTCGCAGCTGCTCCCTGCCTGTAAACAGTGACTCTGCTGCCCCCGGCGGCCGCACGGAGGTACTGCAGCCTGTAAACAGTGACTCTGCTGCCCCCGGCGGCCGCACGGAGGTACTGCAGCCTGTAAACAGTGACTCTGCTGCCCCCGGCGGCCGCATGGAGGTACTGCAGCCTGTAAACAGTGACTCTGCTGCCCCCGGCGGCTGCACGGAGGTACTGCAGCACATATTTTAAATTTAGGGCAAGCAGTGGAAAGGCAAACACATTATATCGTTGACATAATCATTTTTTTTAAGGTATTTTTTTTTAACTTGCAACCTACATTATTCTTGTTTTGCTTTTTTTTTTTTTTTTTTTTTTACACCTTTTTTTTTTTTTGGGTAAAACACCAATGTGACAAAACGAAAACACATACGTAAGGCATACTATAAAAACAAAAAACAAACCAGTAACATCAAAACACCAGTCCAAATTCATATGTCATGGGTATGTAAACCATCCCACTTAAAATAATAATAACACTAGTATATAGAATAGAATAGAATAGATGTTTATTGCCATTTGCACAGGTACAGGACAGTACAGGTACATTGGAATTCTTGTGTGTTTCTCCCTGAGTCAGCGTCTACAAAAAAGGTTAAAATTATATATAAAATAGAAAGAAAATAAAGAGTAGAAAAGTACAAAAAAAACTAAAAGTAAAAATAAATAAGTTGTAGTAACAGCGATTTAAAGTGATTTAAAATAAACTGTACAGAAGTTATTCACTGTATTAAAGCAAATATATAATACAAAAAATAACAAAGGGGAACACTGTACAATGAAATGAAAATATAAATATGTTTTCTATAAATAAGCAACAACAAATAAACAAACAAACAAACACACAAGGCAAAACAAAAACCCTGCTGCCCATGGTACGACCCCCGGTTCCACAACTGGGACCGATAACTTGAGATTAAGTTCAAGTAGATACAGTATGAAGCAAGGAAGTAAAAATTCATGTTAGATAAACAGTCAAATTAAAAAATGTCTTAGACATAAAACATGAGTCATTCATACATAAATCATTGTGAAATCATATTTAGAAATACAAGAAATACTAGCAATAAAAAAGTAACTGATAGTCGACTGTTTACAAAACATAGCAACGACAATGACATCAAAATAAATAAGTATATATACATAAAAAGTGTGCACCTTCTTTACACCTTCTTTTACTCCTTTTACACCGTCAGACTGTTTAATCAGACTCTTTAACAGCATCACCACCTCATGACTCATATCAATAATGCTACACACTGTGTGTGTGTTTTTAATAATAATAACTCTTTCCACAAGTGGAAGTGTACATACCTTGTATTATTCTATTATTATATTTTTTTTTATTTAACTGATGTAAATATGTTTGATTTTTAACTTCTTGTTATTTTTAACAATTATATTCCTGTTTCCTGTTTTCTTGAGCTGTTGTAATGCAAAAAATTCCCCCATGGGGGATCAATAAAGTTTCTCTTTCTCTTTATTGAGTATGTTTTCTGGTTAGCTGTATTGTATTTGCTTGGGCTACTTTCATAATTTGTCTCTGTGTTACATGTTTCTTTGTAGGAGGGCCACTCGACAAGCCCCTTTGGGTTTATTTGGCTCCTCCAGCACATTTCTTTCAAAAGATACTGTCTGTGTTTTCATTCATCTATTATGTTTGTATGTTTGTTTTAAGTGCAATAAAATCAAAATACATGTATGCTTTGGAAAAACAGAAGTGGCATTTTCCATAGATACAAGACTTTAAAGCCAAATCCAACATGATTTTTTAAACTTTTAAATTTAAAAAGTTTCCATGCTGCTTTCCAGTAGTTTTGAATCCCAGAAGACACAATGATGATGATTTACTCTCGCTGCCCCACACCTTCCCCAGCAGGCTCCCTGACCTGCACGCTTTAGTGCTGATGATATAAAACAAATGTTTGAGGAAAAAAAATGTTGAACAAAGTGACTTTTCTGTTGACATTACAAAGTTACCCTCACTTTCCCATTTCTTCATTTTGGGAACAAAATTTTAATTGATAAAGACTGGAAACTGGCATGTATAAATTCCAACCAGGTTAAAGAATTACAAGTCAACATTTTGCACAACATAAATCAGACTAACCTAAAACTCTCCAAACTCTTATTTTCTGTTGTATTTTCTGCAACTGTACCATTGTGCACATTTTATAACCTTTTGAACTGTCTTCCGCATAATAAAAGTTTAATTATGTTGTAATGACTGATTATTGGTCAGTATTCTGTTAAATACAGAGGTGTTTAAATATATATGTAATGTCCATTTACCTCTCCTAGGCAGCTCACCATCCCTATCAATCTATGTTTTTAAAATATTTATTTTTGAGCTTTTTGCCTTTATTTGATAGGACAGTGGATAGGGCAGGAAATCAGGAGAGAGCAAGGAATGACATGCGGTAAAGGAGCCACAGGTCTTCTGTGCAAACAAATGAAATCAGAAGAAGAACAGAACTTTAATCGTCCACAATGTGGAAAATTGTCTTCGGCTTCTCAGGAACAAAAACCTGATGACTAACAAGACAACATTTCAGCACAGCGTGTGAGAGTGAAGTTAATAGTTGCTAAACCAGATTGTTCACTGAGCGATAAATCTAAACACCTTCAATTCACTTTTATCCAAACTGGAGAGTTTGCAAATCAGACCGAAGAATATTCAAATAAGATCATCAGGATGCTGATATCTCCCCATGTAGACAGATTTACAACGAAACGTTAACATTAATACAGGACAAAATCAGAGCTTAATAACCAGCAGGGCTGACATATAGAGGCATGGTCAAATACAGATTAGAGAGGATTTATAACAAGAAACTTAACACACATGTTTTGAGGAGCTCTGAGACTTTTTTAAACTGCTTGAAGAGGAGGAGAATGTGTAACCTTTAAATGTGTGAACAAAGATCTTTGGCATTGATAAACAACACATTTAATTCAGGCACTCTGTACATATGTCCTTCGTTTTATATTTAGAGTTTGTGAGGTGTTCATGTTTTCGGCTCCAGAGGAAATCCTCCGCAGGTTAAACTACAGCTCATGAAACACAGCGAGCAGAGAAATCAGAGTCAGCACAGAGAAAGGTCTCAAGGTCGGTGCAGACGAGTCCACTCGAGGTCTGGTGTAGATGTACGGATGCTCCTGGAGAAGAT
The DNA here is from genome assembly GCF_963930695.1 of Labrus bergylta. Classification (NCBI taxonomy): domain Eukaryota; kingdom Metazoa; phylum Chordata; class Actinopteri; order Labriformes; family Labridae; genus Labrus; species Labrus bergylta. The sequence goes on along the minus strand of NC_089212.1, from coordinate 24,049,982 downwards.
TTGTGATGGAGATATTACTATGAATTTATATTATCAACACACAAAAGAGAAAATCTACACCATGTCGGGTCACGTCGTACCTTAGGCGGGCAGATGAGTTTCACTGGATCAGAAAATGTCTTTATTTTGTCTTTCTCTCCAACAGGCTGGAACTGAGGAACAAATGTGAAGGTCAGCGTCAATGAAAAATAATCTGTTAAGCTTCTGCAGACTTTTCTGCCCTTCAAGATGAAATGTGACTGCATTCTTTAAATACATCACACTGAATATTACCTCACCTTTTTGGTAAAAGTATGTAAGAAATATTAACACATCATTCCTGGCAATAAAGTCGCCAAACATTATTAAGTATTTGTCAAATATTTAATTTAGCCACGACTATTTAGATGGCCGGTTATTTTTGTTTGAATATTTTTTTAAAGAGAAAAGTAGTAAAATTATTGAATTCCAAGTCATAAATAATCTTAGGCCTTAATAAAGGCCATAAAACTGCTTAAAAATATATTTTTTTGTGATGACATTTAAAGATTAGGGACACACTGATGGACATGTTTTACTCATAGACTGTATTAATTAATGGAAGAAGCCTGAGTGACGTCAGCCGTCTGTTCCTGCAGGAGGCTTTGGAGTCTCATCGATGGCGGTTGCCATGCTGGAAGTCACCCTAGCAACAGGCTGAGAGCTGGAGCTGAGGTGGGTTTTAAGCCTCCTGACGAAAAATTCACCCCCGTACAGTGTGTGTCGATCCAGACATGAACTGATCAGACCTATTTTTTTTTTTGAACCAGGCTGTAAACATGTTAATCTCTGCTGTAAAAACAGGCTTTTTTGAATGGGTGTGTGTGTGACTTCCTGTGCTTCTGCAGCCAGCCTCTAGTGGACACTCGAGGAACTGCAGGACTATGAACTTCTGTATCAGTGTCATTATTCAACACCAGAGGTTGCTGTTAAAATTGTTATGTAAACATAATGAGTACAGCTGAAACACTTCACCATGTTGTTCCACAGTCCCTTTGCTAACTCTTCATGTCCTTTCACAGTGAAGTGGAAACAATCTGCAGTGAAGAAGCTCAAGTCAATGCTCCCGTCCTGCAGATGAAATAAGAGACACAAAAACATCGGACAAAAATAAAAACACACAAATAAAGTTTATAATAAGTATGGTGTGTGTGTGAGAAAGACTTACAGGAAGTCTCGGTGGTTTTGAGTTTTCTAAATAAGGCTGCAGGACGACAGCAAAGTCCTTTTTGAAGAAGCGGTCACTGTGCAGAAGTTTCTCCAATCTCCTCTGTTAGAGACAGAAATTAAAATCATGTCAATACAGGATGAAGATACAAAAGGATATGATGGTGGTTTAATGGCCTAGCGGTAAGTGTGCACGCCCCCTGTACGGAGGCTGTAGGCCCCCGGTTCAAGTCCGACCTGTGGCTCCTTTCCAGCATGACTCTAACGACTGTCCTGTCTCTAAAGAAAGGCATAAAAAGCCCCAAAATAAACACATTTGGTCACACTGGGAAACTTGAATTGTAGGTTTTTTTACCAACTGAAATGAGGCATTCAGATAAAACAATCAGCTGTTTTCTTGTCGTCGAGGAGATTACAAGCTGATCACCTCAGTTTGAGGAGTAAATGGCATTTCAGAATTAGCCGGGCTTTTGAGGACAGTCTGATGGAGCCTCGTGTAATCCTTTTTGATAAAAACACAAACAGAGACACACACACTCACAGAGATAAAGACACACACACAGAGACACACTCACAGAGATAAAGACACACACACAGAGACACACTCACAAAGATAAAGACACACACACAGAGACACACTCACAAAGATAAAGACACACACACAGAGACACACTCACAAAGATAAAGACACACACACACAGAGACACTCACAGAGATAAAGACACACACACAGAGACACACTCACAAAGATAAAGACACACACACAGAGACACACTCACAGAGATAAAGACACACACACAGAGACACACTCACAAAGATAAAGACACACACACAGAGACACACTCACAGAGATAAAGACACACACACACACACAGACACACAAGCACACACCTGGAACTCGTAGTTAATCTCCACCAGCTCCTTCAGCTCAGTCGAGTTCTCTTCAGGTCGGACGAGACAAGAGCAGAAACTCCTGTGAGCAGATCATCAGATCATCAGATCATCAGATCATCAGATCATCAGGTCATCAGATCATCAGATCATCAGATCATCAGGTCATCAGATCATCAGATCATCAGGTCATCAGATCATCAGATCATCAGATCATCAGATCATCAGATCATCAAGTTCTGAGGACTTCAAGACATGACAACAAAAGAATGACGCTGCAGTGTTCTCACATCAGCTCATCCATACTTCACAGGGACAATTTACGAGGGGGCTGGCAGGAGAAATTCCTTGTAAAATCGGAATGCAAATGTTCAGCTGTTTGCGTTCACACATGCAGCTCACCCTGAAAACTTCAGGACGTTTTGTGCAAGTAGGAACGCAAAAGTTATCTTACAACAGCTTTCATTTTGTACTGAAGAAAAAAAACATGGAGGAGCCTGTCTCTAATTATCTGAAAACATAAACAATTTGTGATTTTTTTTTTTACTTAGTACAAGAAACCTTTTGACAAAAATGGTTGTCAGATGTCAAATGTTAAAAATTGCAGGCGGTCACTTTTGAAGCTGACAGCCCAGAGAGGGTCTCTGAACTTCTCGGAGAGGCTTCATTGGAAGAATCTGCACCACGTTCACGATCGTCCTGGGGATCTGAAACCACATGACATCATTCAGTTAAAGGTGCACTACGTAGATTTGGAGAAGTGAAACAATACTAAGCTATATGTTCTGACCTAAATACACAAACTTTATTCAAAGGAAAAAAATGGGTCACTGGAACACTGTATGGAGCTAAAAATCGACCAGGAGAGTTCAGTTTCACTGCTGCGAGCCCCCCACCATAACTTCTCGTGTAGCATTGTAAATGAGCTGTGTCTGACCACGCCCCCTCTCTGGAAGGGCTTTGAGTGTACTCTGGCTTTCTGTGTTGGAAAACCATGGTAAAGTCTATTTTGCAGAATATGTGAGCTTTAACTCGTGCCGGTCAGTGAGGGGGGAAAAGAACAGGTGTTTGAATTTATTTTGTTTTGTAATGTTACAAAACAGTGTGCGTCTCACCTCGTTCATCATCATGTCCAGAGCTTCTGTCATGGAGTGGATGAAGTTGTCAGGAGAGAACAGAGTCTGCAGAGAATAAGGAGAATAAATACATATCAATTCTGACATTATTTGCCCCTTGTTTTAATTCATGAAACTTTAACAGTCCTGCTAATTTAAGTTCTATCAATTAAAGTTGGATCTCTGTGCACGTCATTAAACTGCTGCCTTGTGTTTTCTGTTTATCAGAATGTTCTTCGCCGCTCTTTTTGTCAAACTACTGGTAGTACTGATATAGAGGCAGATATTCCCATTAGGGATTCCCAGGGATAGTCTCCCGCTGTGAGGAGCAGTCCTGAGTGTATTTGTGAAAGCAGCTAGATGTGGGCTTCATTGTGGTGTAAACACAACAAAACTCCTACTTTGTCTTTGCAGTAATCACAAATGTCGTTCATGCCGATCAGCATCGTCACCACCTTCCAGTCCTTCTGGAAGTTCAGACCCTGAAACAGGAGAAGTTTGGTGTTTAAAAGACACTAAAATGTATCTTCTAACTCGCAGAGGGATGAACGCTGAGACTCACTGGATAGGACTTGAACGTGTCTATCATGTGTCTGATCTGATCGGAGACATTTCTGCGGAGGAGAAAGCAAACATGAAGTTAAAACATTTAAATGTGATAATAATCATCATAATTATTGATCTTTGATTGTTTGGAAACATTGTGCTGTCTGCTTCCTCCTGCTAAAAGTGTCCTATGGTTGCATGATGAAAATGTATGTACAGCAGTGAACTTAGATAAAACTGCAAAATCTTCCCCCAAAATAATCATCACTGGATCACAGCTCACAGTTTAAGCAGACTAACACATGAACACTCGATGGTATCAACACAGGAAGTGACCGTGCAGCTTCTCTTACAGCGTGTTGTGTCCGGTGACGGCGAAGTTGAAGCCAGTCTCGTTGACGGTCGTCGGACGGCCGTGGAAAGTCATGACGGGCGAAGGACCGAGCAGTTTGGGGTTGAAGAGTTTAAAAATATCTGCAGAACAAGACAATCACTTCATGCTTATTCAGGTGATGGATGGAACTTTAGTGGACCAAATTAAATCGTCCAGACCAATGATGAGAAAAGTCCATCCTCTCCGTCTTTCGCCTGCTCCACTTTTCAGAAAATGTGTGCTCAAACAGGTCGTTTGGAGATTTTCCCTTCATGACATCATCATCTTTTCAACCAGTTTAAATAAGTCTCAGAGCTCCTCAAAACATGTGTGTGAAGTTTCTTGTTCTAAATCCACTCTGATCCTGTATTTGATCATGTCTATAAACCCCTCTATTTCAGCCCTGCTCAGAACAGGCTGTTTCTGTGTCTGTACCTTTAAATATGTAAATGAGCTGTGTCTGACCACGCCCCCTCTCTAGAAGGGCTCGTGTGTACTCGGGCTTTCTCGCTCCATGTCCTATTGTTTACGGTGAGAAGGCAGACTCAGAGGGCAGAACAAACACCTAGCTGTGGGAGTGTCACCCACCTGGGGAGGGGCTACTGCCCTTTGTGATGTCATGAAGGGAAAATCTCTAAACGGCCTGTTTGAGCACACATTTTCTGAAAAGTGGAGCAGGCGAAAGAGGGAGAGGATGGACTTTTCTCATCATTGGGGGGTTTGTAGACAGACTAGAGACACATGTTAGAGTTAGAGTGTTATGGTATATGTGACTGAATGCATCTCACATTATAACCCACTAATACAATTTATATGAATCCTTAAAATAGCCATTCTGCACGCAGCCTCTTACTTTGCCATTTTGCACATTGCCTTTTTTCATCCATAAGTCAGCTGTCAATCATGCCATGTTTGGCTAATCTAGCTCGCTAACGCAGCTTTAGTCAAACTAAAAGAGATTTTTTTTCTCTCTCCTCGGACATCTTTACATTCTTTAAACAGACTTACTCGCCAGTGTTATGACGTTTTGATAAGTTCCATATCCTCCGATGCTGCACGCAGAAGAAGGACAAGAGACAGGAGACAGAGTTAGTAATGAATGGAGTCACATCAGTGATAACATGAATCATAATGTCAATCTGATCATACTGTTGTGACATATTTAATAAAGTTATTTATGTGACTGGCCAGATCACATGACTCTATAAATAGACCTCAGATTGGTTTAAATCATCGTAATGATGAAAGTGAGTGTTGAAGTGAGCTGTTACACATGTTTAAAAGAACTTCATCTCACATATACTTTGATGCTTTGCTGCAACTTTACCTCCATGACACCTGACGGAACTCGAAAGGAATCGATAAAATTGTAGATCCATTGGCACCGATAGCCGTCTGCAATAAAAACCACATATAGACAAAATATCTCTGTGAAGAAAAATACTGTTTTTTTTTATTCTAAACATCATAGAGAGCTGTCTCCCCCCCCCCCTCACTCAGGTCACCATGTGGTGGACTCTGAAGCTTCAGTGTTTATCCAGCTCTGCATGGGTCTGTAAACCTTTCTGTGTTCTAACCTCTCTCCATTTTTCAAAAGCATCTCCAATATTGATCCTAGTTTGAGCACGTTTCTGCTCGTGGAGCTTATTAGAAACATGCAGAGGCTTTTTAGGTCGGGTACAATCACTTCTATCTGAACCACTTCTCTTGACCGCTTCCATCGCTGCAACACCTGTTGACCTGATAACTGCTCTCATATCTGGCAAATCGAGGGGCGTCCAAAACGGCCGTGTAGTGGGTCGCCTTAAAAGCGCCTACCTTCTCTGGTCCAAACAAATCCAGAGCATTCAGGAGCAGAATCTAAAGTTAGAAGGAGGACATACTGACTGCTGCATTGTTGTCAGAGAAGCCAGCACTTCAACATAGCATGTTTCCTTAATGTCTGATTATATAGTAAGATACCTTTATCACTCCCTCTGGGTTTGTTGTTCTTGGCTCTGTGTTCACATGGATGAAGGAGCTTCCTTCAGCTTGTTTATGTTATTTTTTCCTCGTTTCCTGTGGTGATACTGGACAGATTTTCTCTCTTTACCTCAGAATTAAGTTGTTCATCACTGTTTCTTTTGTTTGTTTGCTTGAGATAATTACTGCCTCATGGGGTCGCTATTGTATCTTCTAGGACTCTCCTGCTCGCCTGGTCACTCCCCCACACCTCATCTTTAAAATACATGTGATGGCGAGCAATCACTGATAGTGTGATTGGAGCCTGTCACCTAGTGGCCCAGAGGCTGAAGAGATGGTCTCTTCACTCAGAGAACCAAGGTCACAATGTAACCTTAAGTTTTTCAGTGATAGAGTTTATTTCAGGTGTTTCATCAAGATCTCAACCTAACTTTCTTGTGATTCTTGAATAACAAAGCTGATTTTCCCATTAGAGCGAATACATTTCCCCCATCCTCTTCAGATAATAAAGCTGGTTTTCTCCTGACAGGCTGCTCACTGTGATAGGTCGGACCACGACGTGCCATGCTGCTGTTGCCCACACCAACGAGAAAGAAAAGTTTTGTAAGAATCAGAACCAAAACACTCACAGTTAAAGAGTCTCCCAGTGCAGCGATGACTTTGACGTCTGCAGCTTTCACAAATTCAACTAAAACAAAAGAATTAAAGGTCAGAATGAAGACAAACACACAACTTTGAAAAACTCCTGGTTAAGGCGCCCTTACCTGATGTGGGGACGGTGGGAGACGGGCTCATGTCGGAGCAGGTGAACGGAGGATGCAGACGATGTTGGAGAAAATCTGCTCCAAAGACATCCTGCATGGAAATCACACAGATATGTTTAACCATTAAAGGAGTGCTGATAGAGGTGATGTCTGTTTAGAGTTCAAGGGTCGAGCTGCTGCTGCAGGATCTGACTGAAGACAAACAGCAGCATCAGCCTCTCCCTCCATCCTACCCTCAAATCACCAGCAGACGACCTTTGACCCCAAAAACCTGATTATTGATTATTTTGCTCCTAAACTATTTCCTCTGAGTTAAAGTTGTGTGTCGAGCTTATTCAGAGGGAGCCACATTAACATACAGTGAACGTGAGTTTTGTGTTTACACAGTGTGGACATTTATCCCGGGAGATATTTGCTCTGTAAATCCTGCACATACCTGCACAACTGTTCAGCTCCTCCATTGCATAAGTTTCCTGTCAGCAGGAGAACAATGCGGTTCTTAGAGCCTTTCACTATTTGGCTCGACTTTTACAGTCATTGTTTTTAGTTGAAGGAACAAGGCACAACCATTTTTCACAACTTTAACATGTCTAGTTTATGAAATGGATGGTTGAATACAAATATTTTACTGCAAAATTCCTTTATTTGGTTGTTTTTTTGCATCTTTCCAAAAACCGAAACTAGTGAAAATGAGGGCTTTTCCGACCCGACAGGGGCAGCTCCTGCCTTATCACATGTATCTCTGGAAACCGAGATCAGAATGTCACTGAATGTGGACAGGAAGTTCACAGGAAGTTATTTATTAGAATTAAGCAAAGTTTTCATCAATAACATTTTCAATTTTTGAAATAATCACACTTAAACACACTTGTAGTTAAGACGAAAATGGAAACAGACAAAGTTGAGTTGAGTTAATACATTCTTTCTGTCTCAATTTTGTTATCTTCCAAAATGATTTATATGATGACGCTCGGAGTCAATCTGCTCCTTTCAACAATATTGTCACCTAGAATTTGCACCAGGTTAAATTCCTTGAGTGTGTAAACTTAGGAATAAAAAATGTGTCTGATTCAGAGCAGTGTTGACCCCAGCGCTCCGTCTTCTGTTGATCCAAAATTGATCAATACTCTGAACATTTAGACGTAGACCAGAAAGAAAACAGGGGTACATAATTCTCCTACATGTTACAAAATGCTGAATGTGTACGATGGAGACCTCACCTGGTTGAAAATGTCTTTGACCTCATTCAGAGTTTGAGCTGCAAGAGAGGAGGAGAAGAAGGATGAATACACTTTTGCTCCAGAGAAGGTGCCAACGCTTGTTTGGATCCTGTACCGAGTTTATCTGACTGTCAATACAGAGAGTTCAGAAATGACACTCCTGACAACGATTCACACTTTTCTTTTAAGCTTACCATCTACAGGATATCTGGTAAATATACAGACAGCAAACAGCACACAGTGCAGCATGTCGACGACGTCTTTCAACAAGAAAAAAAACGAAGATAAATAAAGAGCTGTGTAGCTGTTTAGTATTCAACCTTTGTTATGAACGATGATGAATCTTATCTTTGACCTTTGCACAGGTAATATAAAGCAGTTAATCGATTTGTAATTACAAAACACTTCAGGTCCAAGTTAAGGTGTCCAAGTGGCTTTCTATATAATGTTTAACATGTTAATTAATGGGATTTAAGAAGATATTCAGAGTGGAAAAGGAAATATGTACCAAATAAGTTAATGAACTATCTGTTATTCAGAAATGATAGCTTTCTAAAAATCATTTAGCAGACGCTTTTATCCAAAGCAACGTACATCAGAGAGGAAGAACGACAAGATCAAAATATTGACAGCTTCTAATCATCATCCATATCACTAAGTGCATGTGTGTTCATAAAGACCTGGGTCTTTAGCTTTTCCCATGGATCAGACGCCTTTTTCATCGGCGTCTGATTAAAGGTTTAATTTGGGGATTTTTTATGCCTTTGTTTTAGGAGACAGGAGACTATTTTATATTAATTATTTGAAATGAAGATAAAAAAAGGGATCAAAAAGTGAGAACATTTTCAGATCTTTATCCATAAACACACATGTTGAATTTTTGAGTTTTTATTGTGGAAAAGTTTGACATGAATTTTACATCATTGGAGCAAAAAATGAATACAAATGTAAGGATATGTTTTGTAAATGGTCACATGTGCACTTTTCTCATGTGTTTCTTAAGTTTCTGTGTTCATGTGCCTGTAAAACAAATGAAAGAGGGATTAATATAATATAATAACATGGAGTATTTAAAGGAAATTATAAATAAACGAATAAAAATAATATAACCTATACAAAAAATACATAAAAATGCAATAAAATTAATTAATTAAAGATGAATACATATTTAGGGAAATCGTTATTTAAACATTAACAGACGTTTTCATAGTAATTCACATACTGATCGCTTACTACGGTAAACTGCGGGGTCATGACGTCATCGTCGGGGTCACGCTGGGTGACCTCAGGTGTGTGTGTGTTTGTTTGTGTGCAGTTTTCAGGTTTTCTTCGTGCTGAAAGTAAACAAATGGACTCGGCGGCGGTTTGCGTTAAAAAAATGAAAAATGTGGTCAAAGTTTGCGACTTAACTCGAGCACGATGCCCGGACAGAAGAGGAGATATAATGTGCGCTTTCCTCCAGTGAGTACTAAAAAGTGTTTATCCAGGTGTGTTCACGCTTTTGTTAAACGTCAGGTGAAATAAAGCTGGCGGCAGAGTGAGCGCTGGTAACATGGAGTGCAGGTAGCAGTTGTTGCTTTCAGGGAGCGTCGGAAATCTGGGATTCCTGGTGAAAGTGGTAAACACCGCGACTGGATGCTGTTTGTTTCTGTTATTCACGAGGTGTGTGTACAGTGAAGCAAACCCGGAAGCAGAGTGGACATCCTTCTGAAGCTGTATTAAACAACATTTAATTCATATGTAGGCTAATTGACAGATGAGATGTTTGTTTGTCTCTGGTCCTACGAGGTCGAAACTCACGCAACATTTACCGAAAAATAAAGAAAACCAAAAGGAAACAAAGTAGCAATGATAGGCAGCAATCTAAACTTAGATTTCCATGGATTTTTTCTTTTATAATTGGGAGCCCTAAGTGCTTCACATCTTGTCATGTTTTCAAATCTGTGAAGCCGAGGTTTACCAGGAGCACCTGAATGCAGCAGCTGACTTCTCATTTGTATGACTCTCAAAGTATGTTGATGTTTGTTTTTACTCCCAGGGCCGCATCAAGAAGATCATGCAGAAGGATGCAGAGGTGGGGAAGATTGCAATGGCCGTTCCTGTGATCATCTGTATCCTTTTAAACCTGCAGCTGTTTCTTCTTCTTCTTCAGTAAATTAAAGCGCAGGTTTCATCTGTGCTGTTGAGGTGTTGCTGCTTTCAATTGGACTTCTGTTAATTTTCTTCTGCAGCAGTCCCTTATCCTTTTGCGTTTCCCTTCATCCTCCTGAAGGGCTCCTGAGCATGCTGGGAACTGTAGTCCCTCCTGTATGGCCTTTAATAAAGTGTAGGGTTCAAATCAAAAGTGTCAGTTTCAGGGTTTGGTTGAAGCTTAAGCAACTTCATAAAATGTCAAAACATCTGAGGTATGCTTAAATTGCTTAAACCTTTTGGCGTGCTGTTGAGAATATCCGGTCTTACACTTGACCATTTTTTATTCCCTCAAAAAAAATATTATGTACGCTTTTTTTCTTCTTCTGACGATCACAGAAGGAAAACATTATCAAGCTGCAGACCTATCTTAGGCCACATTCCTGAACGGGTGGATTTCTTCCAGGCTCTCCTACGGCACCTGAAGCCATCTTGGCTCTGTTTGACTCGCTGCTACTTTTAACTGAAGCATTAATTAACAAAAAGCGTTGCAGCACAAATAATTCAAAACAACCCCTGAAGGTGATACATTCTGTGTTTTTCTGCTGTTGCCCTAAAGGAAACTTGATCTCATAGTAGCTGTAGTTAAATCTTGTAAAATGTGCTTTGAGTTGTTGAAGAGCTGTGTTGAGACCAGAGTGGTAAGATCTGTAAAGTTCTGAACTGCAGAGATCAGCTCGGGCGCTGGAGATGTTCCTGAAGTGTCTGCTGACCCAAACCTGTCTGGTAACTCAGTCCAAGCACAGCGCCGCCGTGTCAGTCTCTCACATGTGAGTACAACTGTTTTTTACACCTTCACAACATGAAACACAGCCCCCTAAGAAAAAGGAGAAGACATATTGAAGTGTACAAAGACTGAAATTAACATAATACAACTTACATCTTTCTTATTCTACTTCATAACTGGCTGCATTTTTTTAAAGGAGATCTATTAAACTCACTTTCACCATTAATTATGTCGCTCTGGGACATGTATTGAGGAGCTCTGTGAGATGTGTAACCTCAAAAACCTCCTCATTTATCTGATACTGGCGTCTGTAAAATCCCTCATTTCACCCTGAAACGCTTTATTTCAGCTGCTGTCTCTTTAAGGCCCCGCCCTCCCCACGTGCCCACTCTCCTTCGATTGGCCAGCTCTGTTGGAAAAAATGTCAAATGTATTTAAATGAACTGCAGACGGGTTATTGAAGGTATGTTTGTCTGTAGGAAGCAGTGCATCGAGTCAGAGAGGCTCTTCCACTTCCTCAAAGACCTGGCAGAGCGAGCAACATCTGCGGCAGGCCAGAAGGACAACAGAGGCATGAATATGTGGCCGCTATACAGGTTAGTAACTGTAGTTTAATCCAAGTGAATTTATTTTCACAGAAGTTTAGAGTCATGGTTAATTTGGTTAATCAATTAAATATTGTCTGAGAAAGGCTAGTTTTTTTATGTTGGTTTTAAATGCTTTATAAGTTGTTTAACTTTCATTGATGGACTTCCTGTTTCAGCCTCAGTCTCTGTTTTCTACCATCGTTTCTTCCAGAACAAGACGGCATGACACGTCCGTTAAAAAACCACCTGAAGTGGTAGAAAAGGCGCCACGGCCGAGCCTCGACTCCCTTGACAATGACTCCAGCTCCAGTGTACGTGCTTTAACTATTCTACATTTATCTGATCTTAAGACGTGCAGATGAAACCAAAACAGGGACTTCATATTTTAACTTGGAAGAGTCCATGTGATCCTATAATTACATTTGAAGTCACTGATATGTTTCTGTAGACTTTATTTAATGCTGAAGACTCTGAACTTGTAGCAGGTGTTCACCCTTACTTTGGTGAAAGTCTTCTTCTTCTTCTTCTTCTTCTTCTTCTTCTTCTTCTTCTAATGGTATTCAGGCTGTACACTGTAGAGTGTAATGCTGCCCTCTATAGTCTAGGAGTGTGTACTGAATTCACATCTTATGACACAGGCCTGTAGTGTGCAAGTATCTAAGAACAGCGCCCCCAACAGATAACAGAACATATGGACTCAAAAGAGAAAAATCAGAGTCCCGGGTCAGCTCAGATAACTCCCTGAAAAACTGTCGCCTCTCATTCCTGTATTGACCACACACAAAGACAACATGACCGACTGATTCCTCCTCTCCACACAGACCATCCCGGTGTTTACCAATGACTTTTAAATAACTGGCCCGACCACGATGTCCTGACCCCAGCCTCGTTCAAACCACATCGTCCTTTCTGCAAGATTTTAGCAGCAGCCTCTTCCTTTCTACTGATGGTTGCAGAGAGAAATAACATCCCATTCTCTCACTTCTCCCCAAAGGAACAATCATCTCAAGAGAGTTTTAAGAGAGACTCATTTGCGGGCTTATCAGAGATTGAATTCCCCTCAATCTCTGAATGACCTGGTAACCATAGAAACCCAACATGACACCCCAAATTCTCAACCTGTCTCAACCCAGGTGTTAGTTTAGCTAAAAAAAAAATCTATTTGAATGTCTTTTTGTCATAAACTGTGTTTCAGATTCTCTCATCCAGAGACAACCAACAGCTAAAAGTTACAATAGCGACCCCATGTGGCTGTAATGTGCATTACACTCAGTGGAAATAAAGGAGTTGACAACTTCACTATTTTTAGATCCTGACCTCAATTGAGGTAAAAAGAATTGTCCAATGGAAACCGGAGGAAAGGCAGTTGTTGTTAGGTGGATGAAAAGGGGTTTGAGTCAGTCGAAGATGTTCTTGTTTTTGAGTTTATTCACTTCTCTTTGTCTCTTTTTTTCCCTGCAGGAGTCCGAGCTCTACATCTGCCTCTGAGTGTGAACATGCAGCCTGAAGAAACTCACAAACCGTACTTTTTGTCACTTTTGTTTGAAAGTTTGTCTTTGATTACGCTCTGCTGGTCCAGTTTAACATACACATTCATCATAGGAATATTAACTGTGAGAAAAAGCATTATTCTGGGAAGAGAACATTTAAGTTATGTCATATTTTATAACTTTTTCTGCTGATCGATTTTGTTTCGGGTCGTTTTCTTTCACGTTTTAGTGTACCTCTTGTTTTGTAGTGAAGCCTGTTTTCTTTTTGTTCAAAGCAGATTTGTATTAAGAGTGAAAATGTAAATACTCTGCTCGTTTATTAATGCAGAGAAACACTTTAAATTATTTTAGATTCTGATATATTTGTGTTGATCAGGCAGATCGCTTCAATCTTTTGTTTCCTTTCATTTAAAAAAGAAATCCATCATGTTTCAGTTAAGATGGTTAAATAATGTTGCTGTGGTTGAAATGTCAGACAAACTATTTTACAGTGTACGGAAGCCTTAAGAGCCAAACTACATGTTTTCCGCCTTTGCGTTTTCTGTTTTTGAGCGTTTAATTTTTAAAGGATTTGTAAATTAACGTTTTAAAGACAGTAAACCTTTGGTTATGAAATGAAATGTGTTCAAAACGTCTGTGGTTGACAATGAGAATTTGATCGTTCAACATTTCGGTCAAACCGACCTGTAGATATTCATCTTATACCTGATTAAGGTGGGCTCGACTGAAACGTTTGACGATTTGATAAATATGTCGGTATAAAGCGAGACATCGTGCTGGAGCCTTTAAGTTTGACCCTCCTCCCTCACACCTGTCAAACATTGAGGTGAGCAGAGATCTTGTTCTACAGACGTCTGTGGTTGAATAATTAAATGTGAAGAAGTTTAAGTGTTCTCACAAATAAAAACAAATCAAACGCATACAAGGATCGGTTTTTATTCCAACCAGCTAATCTTTTTACAGCGTGAATGATGAATCAATGAATAAATAGACGCGTCTGTTCTGAAAACTTTTGACTGGAAAATGTACATTTTTTTGATGGAGAATAAAGAAAAACATCTCTCAGCGGTTGCTACTAAATCTAGCTTCCTGCATGAAGAGGTGAAGCTCTTCTTCTTTATCTCGACAGTGACAAACATTAGCGGTATCGTTTCCTGCTGAAAAGTCCGGGCCGATCCGATCACACCGGGCAGACGTCGGGCTCGTGAAGTGCGTAAAATCAAGTCTGAATGAAACCATAATCAAAGTACAGAACTGTGCAGCTATTAAGTGACAGACTTCACGAGAATAGTTCAAATCCAGGAGTCGCTCCTCCGTCTGGCAGTCTGAAATAAAACATGCATATTGGCTGACAGCATCTTTACTACAGTTACATCTGAAGAGTAGAAAAAAAAAAAGAAACAGGCTTTTAAAACAAAACAAATCCCACAGTTATTTCATCTGTCGCAGTAATTACAGATTTATTTCATCGCAGGCCAATTAGCAAAAGTGGTTCAATAGATTCTTATTTTCTTTATTTCATTTTCCATCCACAGTCCCAAAAGCACCGTCCATCTAGCGCTTTGAACAACTGAGCAGAATACTGACGGGGAGAAATTTAAATATGTTCAAAATTAAAACATTTACACGTACACACACTCGGGTGACAGATTGGCCTCGTCGTCTCTTTCCTGAACTCGTGCCTGAAGTTTCTACGTTTGGACACGTCGAGAAAGACGGGACTGAAGGACAAGCATGTTTAAAAAATTCAACAAAAAAACAAACGGAAATGGAAACAGCACTACAGCGAGCCGTGTTCAGAAGAGCCGCGCCCCGAAGCCAAAAGTCTGTTTGATAGCCTCGAAGTAGTATCTCTTCCAGCCCTCTTTCGTCCGCTCCTCCTCGTTTTCTGGGACGCCTCGACACTCCACCTTCAGCTCCGTCTCGCTGCTCCGGTCCAAGAAGGTCAGCGTGATTGTTGCGTAATGCTCTGTGGAGAAGAAACAGGGTCAGAGGTCGTGTTTGTTAGAAACGTTTTACTGTGAAGTTGGCGGGTCAAATTCTCAACAGGTGACTCGGGCGCTCATATTTGATATCGGGGGTTCAAAAGTTCCAACTTTTACAATTTCTGATTAACAACAAATAAATAAAGTGACTCGGGTCAAGGACCTCATGTCCCACTTTCTTTATAGAAAGACACTTTAGTAATCCTTTGACACCACAGCTGCGATCACCGTCATGACACAACATGAAAACTGAACAAAAAACATAAACGTACCACTGGGCCAGTTGTTATATCGCCACTTCATCACTATTTTCTCATCAGGTACCTGGTGAAGAGAGATTTCATTGTAAAGTTTAATTAAAAACCATTTCATATTAAGAACGTGTACCACAACCCCTAAGAGTCAAATCATTCTTGAACTTCACATTGTTGATAATCGAGTGTATACACACTTTAATCTTCAGTCTTACCAGCTCTGAGAATTCACCAAAAACATTTCCCTCTAGCAGACGAAACTTTCCGCCCCGCTCTCCTTCCACTGTGGCCGGAGCGTGTGTGAACGCCTGGACCATCTACAGATTGAGAGAAACACGTCAATCAGACAGACGGTCTTTATTTTACCGCTCATCAAAGGTTGTTTTAATCCGAGCAGGGTGAGATACGGCGGGTAAAGAGACGGAGCTCACCTCCTGGTGGAGGAAGACCCTGTAGAGATCAGCCGGGGAGGTGAGGAACTTTTCCCTGATGCTGAATTTACAGGTGGGGATCTTGACGCCGGTGTTGACTGGAGCAGCTGTGCTGCTGGAGGAGGAAATCTGTTTCATACAAAAAGGAACAAAAGTCTGGTGAGGAAAGAAACACTGCACCACCTGAAGGAAAACACAGTGAGGTTCATAACTGATGCATCGTTACTGTAAATAATTGAGGTCGGTGTGAAGATGTGAAATGTAGAAACCTTTTTGATGGATTGTGAACACAAACCTGAGTTCTGTCCATCTTGGCTTTTGATTGTGAAGAGGACTGAATCTTGGCCATGCCGTTTGCTGTAGGCAGGATCATTCCCTGTGTGAACTCTGTCATTTAAAAAAAAAAGGAACAAAATGAGCTGAAATACAACTTTTAATAATCAGACTGAATAACAGCCTTTTACAAAAAGTCCTTTAAAATATAAAAATTCAGAGCGTTTAGTCTGAATTCTCTATTTATCGTTTCTGCTGTTTATCTTTAATATGGTAAGAGAAGTTAAATTCTCGTGCCTACTTTGCTTTTTATTATCACATCATTTCAATTTGCTTTTGTTAAAATGTTTTGTTTTTCCCAGACAGCCCTTATTAACTCGTTTATTACACAGAGTCACTGTGTAAACCCCGACACTTTACACTGAGTAATTGAATTTAGTATGACCAGTTGTTCACAGCTGCTGGATCCGAATGTCCCCTGAATGTGACCGTTTTTCACTCGCCTGTTTTTAAGTAATCAACGTAGCTGGCCAGGGCTTTACGCATTTTATCTGCTCCCTCCGTCCTCATCAGGTGGGTCAGCGATGTTTCGGGTTCATCTTTATTCAGCGATACTGAAATCTGGAAGAAGGTGAAATCGGAGGGGTCACAACACCGCTCTACAAAACTTTTAAAATTCATGTAACTGAGTGCTCGTTGTTTGTGAAACTTACATCAAGATCCTCCATGTCGTTCTCGTCCGACAGGTTGGGAACTTCCACAGTTCCTTTATATTTCACTCCTGCTTTTGACGTTCCTGGTTAGACAGAGAGAATGCAGATGTTAGCAGAAGTTTGAAGCCTCTTTATTCCTTCCTCTTTTCTACAATCTTTATAATAAAAGGGGATTCATCATCATCATCTGACAATTTTCTGAGTTTTTGTTATCGGACACATTTGACTGTCAAATTAAGATTTCTTTCAGTAGCGTGCTACAGGATGCCGACGATACCGGCACATAAATAACCTTATTAAAAAAAAGAAAAGAGGAATTTTGGTCAAAACAAAATCTACATCTGCCTCAATGTGTCCTCACCAGTCCAAGTAGCTTTCATGTTCCACTCATAGAAGAAAATCAGTTTCCCTTTGCGGTTGTTAATCGAGGCTTCTCCTTCCAACTTTCCGACTTCTGTCACCTCGCAGCTCCCCTCGTCGTTCTCGACGGTCAACCCGAGGACGAGGGATTTTAACTTGTCCGACGACCAGTTTGTTGCATCTCGTTCAGTCCTGAAAAAGCGCAGAAGAGACCGAGGAAATGAGAAAAGCAAATCCTAACAGGTAAACAACACAGAGTTGATTCTGATGGGGAATCAACCTGAGGACGTTCAGAGTACATCAAGTCTGTGAATCAATACAGGTGCAGACCACAGCGTGCGCCTCTCTACGACCTCTCTTTTATGTCCAGGCGTGCAACAGTTTTTGATCTTTGCATATTTCTTTTGGAGAATGTAACTACAGTTTCTTGCCTATTCCGTTCTATTGTCTAGTGTTGACAACACTTTTTGAAGGTCTCATCTCGGGAATCGAGTGCATTTTTACTCGGTCTTGTCTCGGTCTCGGACTGGCGGGACTCTGGATTTCAAATCAAGACCAGTCGAGACCACAACTGATGTCCACGTCATTACAGTGATGAGAAAGAAAATGTCTCGTTCTAAAAGAACAAATCACTTCAATTCTTTTATAGTTTGATTTTCATCCCCCAGTTTAGGCCGAAACCTTCCTACTGTTATTGTCTAAGTGAGTGACACGCCCGCTGCACACAACATGATGATCTGTCATGGTTACTCGTGGTCTTGTCTCTGTTTCGCCCTGCCTGGGTCTGGACTCGGTCTGGATCCCTAAATGTCTTGGTCTCTGAGCACTGTCTTCAGCCACAAGAGTTCATCCCCACTACTTCAAAACAGATAAATTATCATTACTAAACATTAAAATATACTTGTTTTAAAATTCTTTATTGTAACTTATTGAACGTTTAAGTGTTGAGTGTTTAATTTTGATAACTACATGTGATGCAGATATAAAATCAATGAGTAATCATGTTTCATAATCGTGATCTCAACATTAATCAAACTAATGATTTAAATAATTTACACCATAATAATCAGGCAGCTTTGGAATCTCAGCAACAGCGAAAAACTGTAATTTCAGATGGAGAGAAACACAAACAAACATCCTATAACTACATGTATAGTGTTATAACACCCAAACACGTGTGCAGCAACAGACAGTGTTGATGGCTAAAAAACTACAGTAAGCTACAGCAGCTAACTACAACGAAGCTAACTCGAACACGACTGTAATGTAAACCAATTTAGACCAGATAATTGTATCTTAACTCGTATATTTTGATTGAATTCATAGTTATTGTTGTAAATGAACATGTCTATGTCAATAATTGTTGATTATGCAGCTTTAAAACCCACAGAAAGCGGCTCTGGCTCATCACTGACTGACTGAATGGATGGTGTTAGCATTAGCAGGCTAGCTACCCGTCATCTCGTCTTACCAGTGCCAGTTGTTGACATTAGTCGCGTCGGCTCTCTCCTCCACGATCCATCGAGGGTCTCCTTCTCCCCACTTCGCCATTTGTCCGGCTAAATGGGTTTTAAAGTGTGAATGTGTCACGTTGTGATCGGTGGAGCTGGTTTTGCCGGTGACTGTCCCGGTGCACGTTGTTTCTAGAAGCCTCTAGCTGCTGCTGGTTGGTCTGGCGGTGCTCCTGCTTTAATCGTCCGGGTACAGAAAATGCTGGAAACGGAACGTTGTGGAACGCGATAGAAAAAAAAAAAAAGGAGTCCCGCTTAAGCGGAAGTTTCTGTCTGAAGAGTAGTTCCGCGTCGTAAGAAAGTGTTCCCAGTGAACTAAAAACTTATATATTAGCGGTGTGTCGTGAGTATTATTGGTAAAACGTCCTGTTAGTTGTACTAACAAAAGGATACTGCTTTATCTCTGCTGTTTATGTTTCTGTATAGAATATAATTACTTTATTGATCCCAAACTGGGAAATTGTGGCGTTACAGCAGCAGGTTATCCAAACACACAATATGAGTAAAAAACACAATATTAGCAAATCTAAACACAATATAATATTAACTACAAAGTAAATAATCAATAAAAATATCAAAACTAAGAATGGGAATATATACAACCAGGATTTAACTTAGCACTGTATGTCGTATTTACTTTTTTTGTGTTCACTTTTATTATTAATAGGCTATTGGGTACTTGTATAAAAACACTTTCTCTATTCACGATTATCTCTCTATATATTCTTATTATATATTTTTTTAAATTTTCCCTTAATGCGGAACTGCATTTGTAGTCGAAACTAGGAACAAATAAAATTACAAGAACTTCTCTTTTCTGAGTTTTCCGAGATTTTATAGATAAAATACACTTGATTCCTTGAAAATGAAATAATCAGTCAGTTCCACCCATACAGACCGACAGCGTTTACATGTTTAACAGTTCACCACCGACAAACATGATTTACATAGCAGACAGTAAGAAGGGAAATGAGGCACTGTTCTTCATTCAACAGCCTTTTCCACCTGCTGAAACTTTGGAGGAAAAATATGATTTTGTATATTGTTTACATTGTTCACAGGTGGGAAGAAAATAACCGCTCCATGTCTATGCATCACACGAGACTTTTAGGGCTTTCACACTTGCAGAAAACTCCTGATATTTCCAGGGGAATCTGTCTGAACTCAAACAGCCGAGTTTTCACGCTGACTTCACCCGGAGTGTCTCCTGCCAGCCCTCTAGTATTTGTTTTTGCAGCAAGTCCGAGTGAGCTGATGTGAGAACGCAGCAGGATATTATCCAGAGAGTTCACCTCGAGCCAATGGGAGGGGGGAGTGACATTTATATCCTATTATTGTTCTCCACTCTTTTGTTGATAGTGTGATTCCGATGAGCTACACGTATCATTGATATAAAGGGAAATATTGTCATCAGAGGGTCTTATAGCGGACTCTGTTGCTTCGTTCAGTACTTCTGTGTCGTTGTTTTTCCGTCTCGTCTTACCTCAGGAGACCTTAATATGATTTTGATTAGTTTTACCTTATAAGTGCCGGACTAAGCAAAGCATATTAAGATCATAATTCATTTTCAACAACTTCCTAATTAACCACCAATAAGCAGTTATTAGGTAGTGACCTATTAGCTATAGATCGAGGCGCTGCTTGTCAACAGGCAAGGCAAGCAACTGCTGGGTTGACAAACTTTAAACCACACCAGGGGCTCAAAATGTGCAAATTTTGCATTGACAGTAGGAAACCTCCCTAAGGGGGCCCCATCTGACAGTACTCACTCTCATTGCACTACTAAGTTGCATTCATTAAAACCAAAGTTTGTCAAAGTCACACAAGAAAGAAGAGGAATTATCCAAGTGAAAAAAAAGAATGACATGGATGGGGTACACCCAAAAAAATTTACAGGGGGCCCCCCAAAAAATGCTGATAATGATAACTATTATTTATAACATAAAGCTGGTTAGAAGTTCCCCCTTGGGCTCCAACAGACTCTAGAATCGACGCTGGCCATAGACTATGGTCATGTAGAATAAGGTACTAATAAGCGCTCAATAATGACTCATCAGCAGCCGTACGCTACTAATTAGTATGCTAATAATCAACTATAGTTAATGGTGAATATTGTGAACTTGATTTAAAGTGTTTCCAGGAAATTCATCTCAGTTTGTGTCTTCCTCCTGAAGCTTCGGCTCTCATCTTTTTGACTTGTATTAGTTACAGATGAAAACACTCGTTTAATTATTCCTATTTCATATGAATCAATTCCACTGCCTTAATTAGCACCCTTTCCAGGTTTGGTGACAAAAATAATTATTGCACCAATAAGATCCGCTAAGAGATTCAATCATCGTTATTTCCTTTGGTTCAGCCCAACACAAGTCTTTTCAGAATTACAAAAACATTGTGAAACACATCATCAAGTGGAAAGCAGATTTATGTAATTACCAAGAGTGAATACAAAAACCCTCTCTGGCAGAGATAATGAGCATCACCAGCACACATAATCATTGATAATTACACCAATCTGGCTCAAAGGATGTGATGTGTGGTAGTTTTGGTATTAGAGAGAAGGAGAGAAATAACAAGACTGAAAAGACTCTGAATATAGCTGCTGAATATATCAGGAACTGAGAAGAAAAATAAAGAAGGAGATGAGAAACAAACTAGATTTTGACTGAAACTCAACTGGCCATCTACATTTTGAAATATTGAATGTGAGAGTTACATAATTATAAGAACCTGCTGATTTGTGGTGTTAAAGGCCAAGACCGCGTTCTGACTTTATGCAACGTCTTATCAGTATAGGAACAAATCAAATTTAAGAGCAACAACCGTTAATATCAGCCTTACATCTATTATCACTGATGTAAAAATTAAAGTGAATCTTAGAGCTGCTCAACTTCAACTTCTGTAATCAACATAATCAGTCCTCCCTGTTTGATCATCATTACAGTCAGAAGCCCATTCCAAGTGTGTGTGTGTGTGTGTGTGTGTGTGGGGATGTGTGCATGGGGGGGGGGGGTGTCACCTTATATACTAATACCATAAACCATAACCAATAAAATGTGCCCCCCCCCCCCCCCCCTCTTCATGGTTTAAGCCAAAAGTCTAAAACACATGTTGACAGGAAACAGAGTATGGCTGTATAACGGCTTTGGAACATCAGTCCTCAATGTAACAAGTTACACATCATTTTTCACCTCATAAAGATATGAATAATCCCTAATTTGGAAGGTTTTTTAATCCGCCTCACTAGCTAAAGTAAGTTATGACTTGTTAAAGAGTAGCACCCTGCGCAAATACGAGAGGCAGTCAGAGAAAGATTCTGCATAAATGTAACTTTGAATTGCAACCTGGGGACAAATAAAGTTCTTTGAATTGAATTAACTGAGGTTTCCTTAGACTGTCAGAGTGATCAAGAAATAATACCCCTGATCTCTTGGATTATAAATGATGCATAATTATTCCCATTTTTTCCACCCCAGAAGGACTCCTTTATCCCCACCTTAGCCCCTTCACAAATGTGTCTTGCATGACGCCCCTGATTACAGTTGCTCCTGTTAATATTAGACTGATCAGTCTAGAGCCATACTTACTTGTTACTGCTTATAACTATCTTATGCACTGTTGTTGTTGCTCTGTTTGTCTCTATCTGACTTTATGAACATAGAAACACTTGTTGTAATTGTTGTACCTGTTCTACGCTGTGATTCCAAAACTTGTTTTAATCAAATCTAAGGCATCTACAGTCTCTTTAAGAGTCTATCTGAGGCTTTGTCTCTATATTTCTTCCTGCATCTCCCTCTATCCCACTTTCCAAGCCCATCACAAAATGAGTCTGGTTCTGCTCGAGGTTTCTGCCTCTTAAATCACGTTTATTCCTCACTGTAACTTTTCTAAATGTTGCTTAGTGCTCATGATGGATTAATGTTGGGTCTTTGTAGATGATATAACAAAGAGTTTGGTATTGTACCTTTTGGGAAGAGTCTTGAGATAACATTTGTTATGAATTGGATTTTCACCCTGATATTGACATCATGATACTGACAGTGATATTGCCATCAGTGTGAGTAGTATTCAGATGCTTTATGCAAAAGTACCAATACAATAATGTTACAACATTCAAAGTATTACCAGCAAATTGAAGTACAAAAAGGAAAGTATTAGTGCTTACTCTGCAGAAATACTGGCCTCTGTGGCCTCTAAATGTGCCATCTTTACTGACACATAAACATTGTAGCTTCACTACTGTTCCTCAGTTTTGTTCAGTAGTTTCCAAAAACCTCTGCAGGGTCATTAGATATATCTGCTAAAACAAATCTGTGAGCATTTTTTGACCATCTTTTCTTATCTTTTTTAAATATTTAAGAAATTGTGAAATCACACTTATTTTGACTCTACTCAGTCTCTTAAATGAAACCATCTGGACAGTTTGGAGGGAAAATCCCTCCAAGCACAACAGCTCGAAGACATCTGAAACACATCACAGGGCCCCGGATAGTCACAGCTCTTTGTAAACAGGCCTTCTGTTAAACAATGCATTTGTATGAGCTTATCCTCAGCTCTCAATTTCTTAATTTCAAGAAAGACATTCGGACGTTCGATATGGTTTAAGATTTAAACAAGGTGCTGATAAACTCAACTAAGTTGATCCAAAGTGCTGAGCAGCGCAGAAAAAAAAGGCTTAAGATAGTAACAGACAAGAACAACAACAATCAAAATGAAAGAACAGGTAACAATTATCTCCAGTGTAACACAAAACTTTCAGAGCTCTGCCTCACTAAGCGTGACGGGTTATTGGAAATTGAAGGCAATTGAGTAGAAATGTGTTTTAAGGTGAGTCTTAAAAACACCAATAGTGGGTGAGAGACGGAGGTTGTGAGGTAGAGAATTCCACAATTTGGGTCCAGCAGTGTGTTTTCAGATGCTGTGAAGATGTCTTTGTTTGAAGCGTGTTGTAGTGTTGTAGTCAAGTCCACACAAACCGAGACCAAGACATACTCGAGACCAGAGTGTACCCTTGGCACCCTAACAGAAAGGTACCAAAAAAGTAGGACGGTACGGATCCCTTAGTTTGGTGCCATTCCCAACTTTTGACTGTGGAAACGCCAATAAATGGGTACCATACCGAACCAAACTGAACCGGATTGCTTGGTGGAAACGGGGCTCAAGACATTTAGGGATCGAGACTGAGTCAAAACCATAAAGACCAAGGCAGGGCGAGACTGAGACAAGACCAAGACAATAATATCACTGAAAAATCATCATCTTGTGTGCAGCGGGCGTGTGACTCATTTAGACCGTAACACCGGGGGATAAAAATCAAACTACAAATTAATTGAAGTGATTTCTTCTTTTAGAAAGAGGTATTTTCCTTCTAATCAAAGTAATGAAGTGAGAAAATATCCTTTCAGTGGTGGTCTTGATTTTAAATCCCAAGTCTGCCCAGTCTGAGACAGAGACAAGACCGAGTAAAAATGATGTCCAAACCAGTCTTGGTCTTTTGAGTACCGTAGAGTATTGTACACCTTTCCAAACTGCACACAGAAAAGAAAGCGAGTATGCAGTGACAGGCAGCTTATATTGACGCTTTGAGAATATTACTGAAGAGACCTTGAAGGAGCGATACAAGTGAGATGTTTTTATCTACATCATTAATACTCTCCAAGCTGCATTAAGAAACCGACTTAACACCTCTGAGAATCAAATCATCTTGGCCAACATCAGATACAGTACTGTTCATTATGTTAGCAGTCCCAGTTACGGAGACATTGGTCCAGACGCCTCTTGTTAAATGATCATAGTTATTTATGTTTTTAATGTGTAGGTGTGTATATGTACATTTTATACTGTATATCCTGTTTGTGTATCGTGTTGACTTTTAACTGCCAGCTACGCTCTTTGCCAATGAAAGGCGTCTGATCTAACATTCACAAAAAGATCCCAGTCTCTAGCTAGACTCTCCTCCTCTGGCGCCCCCCGGTGGTGGAACGAATTACCAAACTCCATTCGATCCGCGGAGTCCCTTTGCACCTTTAAGAAAAAGGTAAAGACCCAGCTCTCTTTCATGAACACCTACGCACCTAAAGATGATGACGATAACAATGATGATGGTTTTGTTTGATAATAACGATATTTAGGATGGTTTTGATGCTGATTAGAACAGCAGTCGATGTTGTTATTTGCCTCTGGTCACTTCAGACATGTTGCTGCAGGAGCTGGGGATTGAACCCGAGACGACGACTCTACCAACAGAGCCATGCACAGCCGCCCCTTGCACACAATTGTAAACCTGAGTGTTTTAAATGCGCTATATAAATAAAACAGTTATCATTATTACACTCGTTTTATTTTTGTAGGCTGCTCTCTGTTCGGTCTGACTGATGACGTTTAGTGTGTTATTATCCTGAGACATGCCTTTGCATTTGTAAACATCTGTTTAACAGACTGATACAACTCTGCTGTCACAAGGACAGATACAAGAAATCTTTCTTACCGAAGGCCATAACTCTGTACAACAGCTCACCTCATGCGAGCAGAGAACTGTCATCATGTTAATATCTGTCTCACCTTACTGTAATCTGTTCTGCACATGTTAAATTTACAAATTATCCCTGCACTCATGTTCACTTCATTTGTCTGTCTACTCGTTTCTGCACTCATGCACTTTAACTTATGTCAATACTGTCCATTTACAACTCTGTTCTTGCACATTTACATTTAATCTTTCATATTTAAGACTAGTAATGCTAAATTAAATCCTGGTTGTATATATTCACATTCTTAGTTTTGATATTTTTAGTGCTTAAGATAAGATAAGATAATCCTTTATTTATCCCACAATGGGGAAATTTACAACAATACAAATTTTTTTTAATTTAAAATTTTTAAAATTGATTTACTTTGTATTTAATATTATATTGCGTTTAGATTTGCTAAAATTGTGTTTTTTACTCATATTGTGTGTTTGGATAATCTGCTAACGCTACAATTTCCCAGTTTGGGATCAATAAAGTCATTCTATTCTATTTTAAAGGCGCTATAAAAAATAAAGTTATTCTGATTATTCTGATTACAAAAGAAGAAGTGTAATTGCAGAAGCAATATCCTCATTAATAAACTCCCCTTCTTGTTCCTTTCTGTTGAATGCCAAACCCCTGGCTTTAACTTGTTTGTCATATTAAAGCATTAAGAGGAGAGAAAGAGAAATGATTAAGAGAGGAATCCCAGGCATATGGCTGGCTTTTGTCGGCTCCCCTCCCCCTCCCTTCCTTCCCTCCTGCCGTCCGCTCCGCAGCAGCAGCAGCAGCAGCAGCAGGACAGAGGTAGTTCAGTTTTTGAAGCCGTGGCATGAATGATCTCATCTGAACCTGATCTCCGCTTTCCCTGCCGTCGATCCTATGACCGAGACGGGAATAAAATAACACAAACACGAGGTGAGTACGGCTCCACACAGCCACCCCCGGTGATACGTCGTTTTTAACCCGGTACACTTGTGACCGTGTGTTGTTGTGTTTTGTTTTTTAAGGAAGTTAAAACAGCTCGGCCGCGGAGAAAACTCTTGTTTTTGGCTAGAAAAGGAGGAAGGACCGCGGAGGATGTGTGGGTGGGCGCTTTGGGCTGATTAGCTTCACGCTACCTAGCATTCACATTGTTTTTTTTAAATCAATAACACGAACAAGGCAAAAAGATAGCTGAGGTTAGATGTGTTCCGGGCGTTTTAAACATCCACCGTGGTGTCGGTTTTGTCCGTTTCACCGAACACGTTAGCGCCGTTAGCTCAGAAAGCGTTAAAGCTAGTAGCATAGCTAGCCGGCTAGCTGTTAGCTACTAGCGCAAAATGGCCTCATTGTCGCTCGGTAGTTTCTGATGCTGTAAAGACAAAGCATGCGGCAGTGACGGCGGAGAGGCTCCACACGCTCTCTGGAGCTGCCAAACCGACCTTTTTTTTTTTTATCACGGATAATAGTGAGAAAAGTGTGTTTTTTTTACAAGGGGACAGGGGAACATAACGCCGCCGTGCTGTTCGGTTATTTGTTAATTTAGTGAGACGGGCTGTGGAAGTGCTGGTTTTCAGAGAGGTGTGGGGGATGGGTCATGTTAGGAGCCATTGACGTAAAGCGAGGCTGCATTTTGTTTGGCTTCTGGCTCCTAGCATAAAACAAAAACAACAAGCTCACTTTGGTTCTGATGTTTCTCTAACGCAGCTCTATGTGGCCTACTTTTGATTTCCACATTGGTAAATAACCTCCCATTAAACACACGTCGTTTATTGCACTTGATTACTCATTTCCTGGAACCCACCAGACAAGTTTTTGATCATCATATGTGTCAGCCTTTTCTTGTTAAATCTTGTCAAATTGCATGACTAAATCAAATACTATTAGACCTGATCACAGACCAGGGCTGCACGATGTGGTCAAAAACTCATATTGCCATTATTTTTGTCAGATATTGCGATTGTTATGTGTTTCATGATGACATTTTGCATCCCTATAAACTATTAAAATCCTGATGTTGTGACGTTTGTTGGGGTCGACACCAAGCAAACATGTTTGTTTGTTTTTTTACACCTGGAGAAAGTTTTCAGGGGTCATAATGCTGTTTCATGACACATTTCTATCTTTATCAAATAATTGCAGCGTCCAGTATTTTTGATATTGCACTCGCATGTTGCGATTTTGATTATTTTGCGATTAATTATGCAGCCCTCATGCAATAACGTTTTTGTCAGATATTGCGATTGTTATGTTTTATAATCACATTTTGCATCCCTATAAACTATTAAAATCCTGATGTTGTGATTTGTTGGGGTCTGCACTAGGGCTGGGTAATATATCGAGTTTTTAAGATATATCGATATATTTTCAAACAACATATAGAGTAAGACAATATCGTTAATATGGTTATAGTTTATGTTGCATTAAAATAATGTTACAGAGGTGCCAGGTCACCTTTTTGTCATCTCACTGATGATGGCTGACTGTCTGTCCCTCTTCACCCTGCTCCTCCTCTCTCTCTCTTTTATTGTATTCACGGAACATTTTTATTTTATAATATTACTTTTTAAATTCATAAACAGGTAGTTTATTTTTTTCATGTGTTTTCACTGTTATTAAAATACATTTCGAGTATCGCCATTCAGCTCATCAATATCAAGACATGAGTTTTGGACCATATCGCCCAGCCCTAGTCTGCACCAAGCAAACATGATTTTTACACCTGGAGAAAATTTGTAGGGGTCATAATGCTGTTTCATGACACATTTTTACCTTTATCAAATTATTTCAGCGTCCAGCAATTTTGATATTGCACTCACATGCGATTTTGATTATTTTGCGATTAATTATGTAGCCGTCATGCAATAACGTTTTTGTCACATTGGCAAATATACTCCTGTCACTTCAATTCAGCATCGAAAGCAGACCAAATGTCTTAAAATCAATACTAATCTATAACGCTATTAGCAAATTCAATGTTGGGAGCAGTTGTAGAATTGCACCTTAACAATGCAAATTGAAGATGATGTTCTCAAAGTATTATCTTTACTCTGTTGTTCTTGGTGTAAATGAATTAGGTTTGGTGTTATTATGAGTTAATGCTATTGTGTAGAATCAGTTTTTATTTAAAAGCTTGCAGGAAATGTCTGTAAATGTCTTGAAAGAATGATTGTAAACCAATTTAATTAAGAAAAACACATGCCATATGTATTTGTAAATTGCTTACAATACAACACAATGCTTCATATTTTGTCTGCTTTAGTTGCAAAATCAGACATATCAAGATACAAGCCACTTCATTCAGACACTTCAGATTTAACTCTAAAATGCTGAACAATAAGGTGATCAAAACTTTAGATTTCTCAGACCAAAACTGTCATGTACAAACTGTTTAATTGAATTCACTGCAGTGTGCTTTCTCTCAGGTTGTAGGTCTTCCTTGCTATATCTAATTTTCTATTTTTATTTTTTACACACTGTTGTCGTTTTTCCTTTAAGGAGCTAGCTCTCTCTAGTGTCTCTTGTTTAACAGGGGCCAGCAAACATGCACTACACAAGAAGACAACATATGTCTATGATTGTTTTCTCACTGTCTTGTATTTTAGATCTCCAGGCACCTTCATAAATGACTTTTTTTCCGACCCTGTCCACTGTTTGGAAATGTTTCTTTCTGTATCCAAGCCACAAAGACCCAAAGCCTCCTCGGCCATTCAGTGTACATTAGATCCTCTTTTTTTTGTATGGGTTACAACCTCTAAAGACACGATGCTGATCTGATCAATCAGGTATTGGTAGTAGTTGTAATCTAATCATTCTCTTTGATTTGATGTCAGGTTTTCATTGGTGTGACGAAGCACAGTACCTCCCTCTTTTTAAAAGGTGATGTAAAGGAAGCCTGGCAATCAATTGCTAATTAGTCATCAGTCAATTTATTGATTGAATGTTTGCTTACATGTTGATTGAATGTAAATTGCTGAATTATTTAGTGTTTTTGTCATCCAAGATTTTGGCTGTAACATCTTACACAACACCCCCAAGTTCAATATGTGTTAATTGAATGTAATTTGCATCGATTATAGGGCTTAAGTTTTGCCTGGGACGATGGCGGTGACAACTTAAAGGAAAGAAGTTCTGTTTTCAAGATGCTGAAATGAATTGTAACTAACAAGAAAGATGTTAACGACTCCTTGCTGTGTAAATTATTTTTGTACACCTCAATCCTGCTTTTACTGTCCCAACATATACCGGTCCCTTTACACTGTACTCCTGGTTTTACTTTTTGTGATTCAAAAAAAAAAGGGGCCCCAAATACAGATTGAAAGCAGGTGGAATTATTCACCCAAACACCCTGCCCCAGGTTTTAACAGAGAGGAGACACAGCCAGACACTGCAGACTATTTTTCTGTCTGATGGAAAATTAAATGCCACAGGCTGCTGTTCAGTGCTCAGCCTCCTATTTATGTGTATCCCATCTATTTTGGGGAAGTCAGAGGGACTTTAATGTTGGCAGGAGTGTTGTTTTGTTCCTGTAAGACATCTGTGTGTTCCACTCGGTGTGTAATGAGGAAGTTGACTTTACCTTTCTCCCCCCCCCCTCCCTTCTCTCAGTGAACAGAAAGTGAAAATCTTGTTCTACTAGTTTTTGAAGCGTGTCGTGTGTAGAACTGGAAACCTGACCTCCCTTGTAAATATTAGTGGTTCATGGTGGTATATTTTGTATTGTGAATATTGTAAATGCTGTCATTTTCTATACTCTTGTTCTCACGTTTACCCCTTAAACGCACCCTTTATTGATTAGGATATTTTCTTGATCACAGGTTGCAGTGGGGAAGAATACGAGTGCACTGATCATGTAACTTGAGTGCTGTTTTTCTTTTTTGTTTCCTGACAAAGGTCTCTCTAGTCTGTGCTTACTTTGATACAGCGTCGGCTTTTAGTTGGTAACCATGCTATTTTCGGTGGCTCAGTGGTCTGTTAAAAGTGTGGTTGTTCCGCCCAGCAGGAGTCTTGCTTCAGACTGGCCTAAAATGGGCAGAAATGGTGCTGAACAAAAGCTGCTTGTCGCTCGTACAAAAGTACTTGAAGCGTTGCAGCCCGGACCAAGCTGCATTGCTATTGCCTGTGCCTCTCAACAGGAAAGGTATAGCAAACTTTAAGAAAAAACTACAACAAACAATTCACTGTTTACTGTAGTTCATGAAGACGTTAAACCTGTAGAGCTAATAGTTACAGTCACAGCTGCTGTTGAGCAGAACTTAGCCTTAACTACAGATGTCCATACACACATACTACACCACATAGCTTCATTACATCACGTACACATCATTAATTACATGACACTTACTCTTTCACTATCTTAGCTAGTGGAATCCAGAACAGTAGGCATCATGTGTGTTTGTCTGTGTGATTAATTAGTTATTGTCAAATTTAAGTGGTGCTTTCAGACGTCTAACTGTCTTTCTTTCTCCTCGCCGCCACCACAGAGAGACAACATGTTCCCGAAGGGCACCAAGCGCAAGTTCTCAGATTCCGGGGAGGAGCCAGTCAATGGCGGTGACCAGGTCCCTGCAGCTTCATCTGCAGTGGCTCGGACGCTGTCGTCGTCCTACAGCCTGCAGAGGCAGTCTCTTCTTGACATGTCGCTGATCAAGTTGCAGCTCTGCCACATGCTGGTGGAGCCGAACCTGTGCCGCTCGGTGCTCATCGCTAACACGGTGCGGCAGATCCAGGAGGAGATGACCCAGGATGGCACCTGGCAGATAATGACCCAGGCCCTGGCAGCCGCCCAATGTCCTGCAGACCGCCTGGTGGCCACAGAGGTGCTGTGCCGGCAGACAGACCCAGCAGCTCAGGCCAGCCAAAGTCCGAAGCCCTTCTCAGTGGTCGGTCTGGAAGAGGGCTACCACACTGAGGAGGTGGTGATGGATGGAGAAGGGGAGACAGAGGTAACCATGTCCACTTTGTCGCCAGTTTCTCCGCAGCTGTCCTCCGCTTCTTACCTGGCAGGACCCTTCGGCATGGGACCCTGCTGGGAGGACGAAGAGGACGATGGTGACTGCGAGGAGGACGAGGAGGAGGACAGCGAGGAGTGTGTGTCTGAAGGAGAGGAGGCAGACCGGGACCACCTGAGTGCAGACTCCAGGACAGGGGAGCAGGTTTTTGGGACTTTCGAGATCAAGCACCCAGCGCCGCCCCCTGACCCTGCCCTCGAAGAACTTTTTTCAGACGTGGACCCCTCCTATTATGACCTCGATACGGTGCTGACAGGCATGCAGACGGCCCCAAAGATGGGCCCTTACGATCTGCTGGAGAGCCTTTCCTCTCACGGGCCAACAGCCCTGAGCTCCAGCACGAGCTGCAGGTCAGACCTGAATGAACTGGACCACATCATGGAGATCATAGTGGGATCCTGAAACTCAAAACATTCCTCTGGCCTGTACTGATCCCTCAGACTCTTTCCAGACTATGCACAGTACACGTGCATGTTCTGTTTGTGGTATTGTTGCACACGGAGATTGTTGAAGGTTTTGGGACAAGGTGGGAAATTATCAGCACGCCGAGTAGATTTTGGGATTGGCAGTTAGGGGTATAGTTAGTCTGCTCTAACGGCCGCTTAGGCAAGTCGGCAGCTGCTGTCCGGACCTTCATCTTTTAAAATAATTGGCTGTTAAAGTTCTGAGGATGGAATCAATGAATTTTGGGATTGGTGAGCCTTCCTGGCTTGCAGGCAAAGCAGTTAATTTCCCACTTTGTGGTTGAAATCCCAAACCTGACAATATCAGTGAGAGGGCAAAGATAATTACCTATACCATGATGCATTCTTATTTACGTACTTTCCATGTTTACGTCTGTCATACATTCTGTCATACTAGCTCCTTCTGGACGTATTCGCTGCCATTTTGTCCATTTCTATTTATTATTACATGGACTGAGGAACAATTCATCACACTACACGCATCAGAAACCAGAACAAATTGTAAATCCAAATCTATGAATCAATGCATATTTTCCTAAAGATTTGAGCAATTATGAATGGAATATATGTATATGTACGTATGTGTATATAGAAATATATTTTTTGCATTATACAGCTGGGGGATTTTGCAAGTATCATTTGATATTATTATTAATTTTTGTCCCTCCCAAGCGGTTTTTAAGATTTTAATGTAGCCAGACTCGAGACAGTGTCTTCCCATGGTTTGGTATAAATAGTCGACTGTAACAGGTGTCAGGGCTGGCATCGTCACACTTTCTAGGCGCTGTTCTTTCATTTCTCAAAAGCTTTATGCAGGGCAGTGAAATTACTGACAACCACCGACCACACGTTGGTTTTAGATTTATCCCTCTCTGGTAAGTTTCACAGTATTTAGCGGACAAATCGGAGTAATTTCCCTGCCCTGCTTTTCATACAGATCTAATGACAATAACAGCTTTTTTCTAAAGCATTTGGTGAAACCACGGGGTGATAACTGCATCAAGAAGCCATATTTCTTTCTCTCATTTGTTCGAACTACAAATGAAGAATTCTGTGTGTTAACCCAACCTAATTTATTGTTTTATTTATTGTATTTATTATATCTAGGTACAGACATGCCATTTTGATTCATCAAATCAAACACAAGGCCCGATGAAATTACATCTCCAAATTTTGCCCTCCGTTTTGAATGCAGTACCTATTTATTCCTCACATTTTTTTTTTATTATTAGTAATAATAATATCCGGGTTACTATTCAAATCACTATGCAGCTCTGTCATACGTGTTTCAAAATGATTGTATACGACTCCAATGTCCTTTAATTCCTTTATGCAAACAGTTGCCTTTCTCCTAAAGATGTGGAAAATCAAATGCATTTTTCAAAATTGTTCCTTATCATGGTGATGAAGAGATTAACTCAGGCAAACAAAATGTATTGACAAAAATACAGTATTACGACACGCTGAATACCTTACCACAACACTCCTGAAGGATGTCACTCTGGTCTGAATGGGAGCTAGAACTTCAAAGACTAATTACCGTTGTAAAATGTATGCATTTTTTTATATTAAGGAAAAACATTGTAGCATCTTTGTAAATATTTTTTATAATAAAAGGTGCAACTATTGATTGTGTGGTGTGCTTTAATCTTTTTCCATGTAGGGGTGTTTTTCTTTTTTACAGCTTTACATCAGAAAACCTGCATTGACTTCTGGATTTTGAAGCGACAACCTCCGGGATTGAAAAGTGGAGCCAATCCTGTGAATCCTGCAGATCATCGGGTGTCCACTTGAGGCTGGCTCCAAGAGCCTCAGAAGTCACATACGCACGCCATTCAAAAAAGCAGTTTTTACAGCAGGAATTCACACATTTACAGCCGGGTAGGAAAACTGATATTGGTCAAAATGCATGTTATCCATAGATAGGCGTGTATCTGGCCTCATTGACAGTTTGGAGGCTCATCGGCGGCAGTCACCATGCTGGAAAAACCATCCAGCTTAACTTTCAGTCAACCAGGACTGGCTGAGAGCTGGAGCTGAGACGGGTTCTAAGCCTCCTGACACTGTTTCATCGCACCAGCTACGCGCCTTTTGTGAAAAACTTTTATCCCTCATGAAATCAAAACATGAGTAATTATAAACTTCATCCCCTGTACAGTGTGTGCCGATCGAGATGAGCTAATCAGACCTATTTCCTTTTTTTGAACCAGGCTGTAAACATGTTAATTTCTGCTATTGGCTTTCGAGAAAGGGGTGTGTATGTGACCTCTGGTGTTTCTGCAGGCAGCCTCATGTAGACACTTAACAACGCACTGCAGGATTTTTTAACTTAAGCATTGGCTTAATTTTTCAACACCAGAAGTTGTTGCTTGGGTATGAAATGCAGGAAAGGAGCCCCAGGCTGGACTTGAACCTGCCTGGGCCTCCCGCTTGGAGAAGGATAGCCTCTGTACATGGGGCAGGACCTAACCACTAGCCCATCTGCGTCATGAAAAGGAGATTTCTGATGTATGGAGGAGCAAGTTCATGTGAAACAAACAAGTAGAACTGATTATATAATCAGTTATGAGACAGTATGCTGTACTGTAAAGCTCCATCCCCTTGCAGCTCTGTTCCAAGGGTTAAAGTGCTACTGGAAAACGAGGGGTCGGGCAAAGTGGCAGAGGTAGGGAGTCTAAATATGCCACTTCAGACCAGCTACAGAGTCCAGGTACATCCTGATATTTGCTCAAGGACTCTGCTTAAGTAACTATTCATGATGTTTGTATGTGTGTAAGTGAGTACATTTCAAACTTTGTCATGATGTCAAAATGCTTTCAGTGAATTACATTTGACTGCTGCAACTCGTCTGCAGTATGACTTTGATGGTCACATCACATGCTCTCTCACATGATGAAGTTGGACAGGGACATTCTGTGTTAGATATGCAGAGAGAGTGACAATGTCTTCAACCAAACAAAAGTATGTTTCAGTTTAAGAACCTGCATGAAACCATCTCCTTCACAGCCTCTTTTTTTGTATTTTAACAGACAGCAGTTGAATCCAAATCTCTTGTTTGTAAAATTCAAGCTTACTCTGCATGTTGGCACGCTGCCTAGTCTTGGTTTGCCCATAGTTAAAGATTAATGGCCTCTCGATGGTGACTCAGCAAAAAAAGCAGCCTGAGGAAAAACTGAGAATCATCAGAGAAAGAGACTATTGTGTCTTAAAAAAGCAGCAACGGAGAAACACAGTCAACATGCTGCAGAAAATGCAGAGTGCGAGAGATGCACAAGAAGTCTGAAGTTTAAAACATTTTATGTTACAAGGAAATGTGTTTGCACTTCTGACATGTTGGGGACGGTTACTAACTTTGAATAAGACATGTTAAGCATACTGTTATTCTGTTGTGTTTGCTGCTGAACTGAGGACTGAGCTGCCTTGAAAGTCTGAACTGGAGAAGTTGATAAGAATAGGTCTCAAGTTGCCTTCAGGTGCTTCTCAAAAGCTTTAGATATGATGTGAAGATGCATATTATCTCTCAATACAAAGAAGTATTTAGGTATGGACAATTACTAAAAATAGCCCTTTTAAGTTCTGAGTTTGTCTAAAAGATTTAAAGTACAATGAAAACAGTTTACAACAAGAAAAGTGGAATATTTTACAACAAACTTCTTATCAAAGAATTGCTGCACACACAAAGGTTTCACCACATTAAATCAACGAGAGCTTTTTGTTTTTCTTCCTCGTGTCTGTTTCTGTTCTGCTTTGTCGTGTATAAATGAGCGCTTGAAAGCACAACATATGGAGTTTTCATAAATGTCACAAAAGCAAAAATGAAACAGTTTTTCTGTTCGCTGATTGTCTACTTTCTGTTTTAAAGAAGGAGACGAGGAAAGAAGAAGAAGTAGATGTGAAGCCGTGACAGTCTCAGCAGGAAGAGACTGAAAAGAAAAAAAACGTGAATGAAGAGTTTCCTTATTTGGTGTGCGCCTTCCACGTCTTTCCGGTCCCATCCAACCCACCCAACCCCCACCTCTTCCCTTCTGAGTCATCTGTCCCTTTAAAGTGCTGCGTTCAAGTGCTCACTGCAGCTTCCTAGGCACTTGAGACGATTCTGATATATTCCATATTGGTTGCGTAATATCTTCATGTATGAGTGGTGCTGTTGTTTATTCTACCTGAGCCAGCTGCTCTATTCAAACTCACATCATGTTCTGACAACTTTTTTAATCACAGTGTAATGAGAATCACTTTATACAAAGAGTCACAGAAGTATACTTACAATGTTGTTATAAAACATCCTAATTTATGTAACCTAGGGGGACAAAATGAGCTAATTCAGACCTCATGTTAATGGTGTTGGAGTCAAGTCTAGCAGAGAGTTACTTTAGACTTAACAGCCATTTTCACATATGCACATTTCAGGCAGGCTGTCCCTGACCTTTTCCTGACTTGCCTGTTCACACATGCACTTCACAGTGGAAGGCTATCCCTGTTGGATTGGAGGTGGGGGTCTCAGGATGTGAGACTTGACGTAAAAGAACGTTTTGGTAGTAACTGACCAAGCAATGCTATGATGACAATTTTTGCCTTTACATACAAGTTAATCAGTGATCCATGCAGCTCTCATTCACACTATCAACAGAAGAGCAGATAAGAACATAGTGGAGAACAGAAAACATAATAAAGCAGTGTCATTACATGCACGTGCAGTTTGCACCAGGTGCAAGCGTACGGTCTATGGTCGTCATCAGTTGTAGGACATAAACGTCGTCCCCTCCCACTCGCTCACATGGACTTTTCCTGATTACTCCCTGCTGCATTTTCACAGCTGCTCACCCTGCCTTCACGCGGAAAATTAACTCAGGGGCTGGCAGGTAAAATTCAGGTGAAGACAGAGTTATAGGTTGTGGCTGTTTGCGCTCACACATACAGCTCACCCAGTTTTGTGCATGTGTGAAAGAACAAAATACGACCAACCTTGACACACGCTACCTCACTGGATAGTATCAACGAAGGGAAAGGGGACACAGGCCGGACCAGGTCCCGGGCCGCCCGCCATCCTAGACGACTACAGCGTCTGTACATGAGGCTCAACTCAACCACTAGACCATCCGCGCCCCAGAAGTCTTATATTGGATTTATTATTTTGAATAGAAAATCCCTTACCCTTTACTCTTGCTCGGCATCACCACACAAAAAAAAAACACAACCTGAGGAAGGTTAAGAGGAACCGAAATATTGTGATTTTTTTCCAATAAGTTGGTGATGCCAAGCAAGAGTAGTGTGCAGGATTGTTTATTTTCAAAGTGATAATCTTAAATCCTACGCAACTACTTCATGAGATGTTTTGTTTTGTGCGTACACCTCCATTAAAACATTGTCTCTTTATTAGAATAAATGCAAAGTGTAACCATCAAAATGCTTCTTTTTCCCCAGAGTTTCATCTCCCTCTTTTTCTTCTTTTCATTTCATTTTTCTTACTACACTTGAGTTTAAAGAAGGCTGTAAAACATCTACTTGTCTGTGAATATTTCACAACGTCTGATTTGAAACTCTTAATTCCATAAAGACTCTGAATGTGTCTTCAATCTCCGTTTTCCAGAACATAAAAGATGATTGTGTCAGTGCTATTATGTGCTGCATTTGACGGTTAGTACAAGATATTAACTCATATGCATTTATATGTTGTGCAAAGTTGTGTTTTTTTAAAATATAAAATCCGTAGTTGCAATGATCTTTATACCAGTTTCTCCGCTCACGTGTGCCCCGATGTTCTTTCTGATTTTTACGAGCCGCTCCTGAACGCACCTGCAGGAACAGACGTCCGCACATTCGCTGCCCCGTGAGAGGCGGAGGAGGGCGCATGATCAGCGGGCAAACGGACCAATCAAATCGGCCCCTTAGGTTCCACACGCTCCCCCTGTCTCTCTCCCTCCTCCACCTCCACCTCCACCTCCCCCCCCCCCCCGCGGCTCCGCCTCCTCCTCCCCCCGCTCCTCGTCGCTGAGGACGGCCGGAACATTCCTCATATTCCTGGGTCTCGATAAGCGGAGGAACGCGGCGACGAAACGACGCGAGCCGAAGACACGACGGATTCAAACACCTCATGACTCTTTAGAAGGACACGGAAGGTACTTTTAAACCTCTTTTTATTCATTCGTTTGAAATTTAATCAAGTTTTACGCATTTTTAACTTGCTCTATGGGGGGCTAGTGCTACCCAGCTGAGGTCCGGGGACCATTAAAGGGGGTTAGGAGGTGTTCTTCGGGGTCCTGGGTAAAATAAGTAAGATGGAGGGATGTTGTTTACTTAATTTACTTTTAGAAACGGATAAAAAAAAGAGCTTTACTCATTATATTTGACTGTCTCCTGGCGTTTATATCTCCTTTAAAAAAACCCAAGCAGCTATAAATGTCCCTTTCAGGGGTCAAACTCCAATGAAAGGGGGCTTCGTGTGGACCCATCTGTTATTCCAGAGACTATTATCTCATGCTAAAACTAGCCCCATGTCTGTGAAGGATGAGTAAAGTCTCACAGTCTGCAGGGGTGTCTCACACAGTGACTCATTACACTTTGTAATGTTCACTTTTTAAAAAAAATGCACAAACTCAAATGTTAACCCTTTAAATTTGAGCCTGCAAGTGTGTTTTTCTGATGTTATGTGATCTGTTCTTGTGATGTGGATCGATTGAAAGTGAATGTGGGGAATTAGCCAGACTTGCTAGTTTGGTGAGGTTACATAAACTGGATGTAAGGTTTGTTAGCACAGGGCAGACGGTGCAGACTGATGTGGACATGAATGTTTCTGTTTCCTCTCAGATACTGTTCCGAGATATTTTCCTGTTTTCTCCTGTTAGAAATATGACAGATATTTGTGTCTTAGTGCTGGAATGAAAGTTCAATTTATACATAATTAATTCAGAAGTTAGCAGCCTCTAGTTTGATTGTAATGAAGGGGGTTTAACCATTTTCTCTCCTTTCATTTGGTTCCTCTTCTGACATATGAGGATATGTTTATACATATGATATAGCACTCATAAATACACATTATTATAACACATTAAGTTAAAATCATCATGATTAATAGATTGGTGTATGTATAGGATACACTCAAACAGAGAAGATAGATAGATGAATGAATATTAGGAAAATAATGTCACCCCAGTGTCAGTTTGCTAAATTGTTGAGTTATTTTTTGACTTTAGATGTTAAGAATATTTCAATTGAATCACTATTAAAGGTGAAGTTAGCCCGTCTGTCTTCAAGAGTTTGTTACCAACTCTTTTCAGTTTGACAAAGTTGCAAATGTCTAGAAAACTGAAGGCAACTTGAGTTGTTTTTTAGCCACATTAGATGGTTAAAAAAGAAATTATAGATATATAATTATAGATATCGACAACAACGGGGTGCTGAATCCCAAATAAATGTCCAAAACCAGAAAAATGATAAGGACCGCACTCTGAAGTCTACTTTTGGGTGGCTATTTTGAGTGAAGAGTGAAGGTTATTGACTATTGAAGGCTATTTTGAAAAATGTAAATATATAAATATAAGCTGCATGACTCCCAAAATACAGTCAGAAAATCAGTGTTACTGGTGAAATCCTTTGTGAATGAAGTCTAACTGGTCACCTTGTAATCTCTCCATCCAGGCTGATGTTGGGTCGTGGTGTTAAGCGGAAGTGGAGCTGCCTGGAGGAGCTCGAGGTGGAGACCCTCCCTGCTTCTGCAGAGAAGAAGAATGGCGAGGAAGACCAGGAGGATAAGGACGACTTCCTCGTGGGTCCGTCCAAGTCCGACATGAGCCACCTGCAGCAGCGTCAGCGGGTGCTCGGCCTCTGCCTGGAGAAGCTGCAGCGCTACCAGGTGGGCGTGGAGCTCAGCCTGCGTCGCTCCGTGCTCCTCATCAACACGCTCAGGCAGATCCAGGAGGACATGCAGAGCGACGGGGTGGGCGCCTGCACATCGGGCGTTCTCCTCAACGGCGTCCACTCTAATTCCTGCATTCTCAGGGAGGACTTGCCGGTTACGTGCCCCGGGTGCGCAGAAGTAGAAGAAGACAACTTTTCTCCACAGCTGTCGTCTGAACTCCACGTTCAAGAGGCAAACAGCTCGCCTGACCAGCCTAAATCACTTCCGGCGGCGACCATCAATGCTTTCAGCGATGCAGTAAACGCCATGGGCTACCTCAGCGACCTCGCCCTGGACGACATCTTTGAGGACATTGACACATCAATGTATGAGACTTCAGACCTGCCCTCTGCCTGGGCGTCCGTCAGCGTGTCACTTTGGGCAGACGAGGACGTTAAAATGCGCTCTAGCAGTCACGCCTCAGCTGGGAGTCTCCAGTCGTGTCTGACGGACCTCAACGAGCTGGACCACATCATGGAAATTCTGGTAAAGTCCTGATCGCTGAGACGAACTCCTGAAACTTTTAGGTTAACTGAGGAGTCTGATCACAGCTGATGAGGACAGCGAGGACTGATCCGAGCGTGAATGAACTCTTGGATTTTTTTTGAGGTTCCATCAGATATATCAGGAAGTTTCATGTTGATTAAAACACCAACTTCTATGCAACTGCTTCAGAACTAAACATCTTACATTTTTAGTTAAGTTATGTCCACAAGTGTGTGCTTCTCATACAACCAAATTATTTACTTAAGCAAATTAAGTATGCATCCTAAAACTTAACTGAGATCATCAAACATGAAGGAAACTTACTTTTAAACACTTTCATACTGTTGAATATACTGAATATTATTGTTGACATTCAACAAAGATAACTGCACTCTGAACACAGAGAGAGACCAATTTCTGCATCCTCAGTAGCAGGAAACACATCTGAT
Source organism: Labrus bergylta (assembly GCF_963930695.1). Lineage (NCBI taxonomy): Eukaryota > Metazoa > Chordata > Actinopteri > Labriformes > Labridae > Labrus > Labrus bergylta. Next base: position 24,009,610 of record NC_089212.1, on the reverse strand, counting down.
ATCTCTGCAGCTCAAGGTCAGGTTGTGTTTTATGTCGTGGGTGAGTAATCTGTAGTAAAAGCAGACGAGACATGTCTCGGCAAAGTCAGAAAAAGATATAGTAGATTGCATTATTTAGTCAGGGAAGTGCAGTAACAAAGAGAACAGGAGGACTTCATTAACAGTGTTAAGAGTGTCTAAAGGTGAGTTTACCTTAAAGTGATGAGTCTATAAAAGCTCAGTGATGGAACCTCAAATTTCCAATCTCACATAATTTAAGTTTTGTAAATTATTAGTAAGAAGCATTAGCACCTCTGCGAGTGAATCACCCGCTCAGGAAGAACCTGAGCCGCTCGGCGTCACTCAGGCTGTTAGATCCGACCCGGGTTGATTATTAATTGAAATCTCTTCAATTACTTAAAGAGGGTGTGATTCAGCCAGCTGGGAGGGCAAAGGCCGGGGTTCCCTTTCAGTTTCTTATCGCTCCATGTAGGATATTTAAACGTATGGCTGTGGTAATGCAGCATTGTATATTTATTTGTCTTGTGGAAAGAAGAATGTGTTTCTCTGAATTTGGGGAGTTTAACAGCCAAAGAAGTAAGCTTCCCATCCTTGTAGATGAAACGCCACATTCAGGTCCTATCTCAAGAAAGTGGGAAAAAATGGTCGACATCTTGTCCCGAACACTTTTATGTAATATTATTCTTATTTATGAATGAAAAAACCTACTACGAACCTGCAGCAGATATTACTTGTTCTCTTTGTGTACAGTCTTTTGTTTGGGGCGCGAGTGTAACTTATTATTCTGATTCTTTGCGACCTTGGACTCTCAGTGTATCAGCTGCCATTTCTACTGCTTTTTTGCTGACTCTGCTGACAAACTGTCAGCGCCTTTAGATGAAATATTCCCATCTTCTTCCTCCCTTATCGGCAGCTTGTATTTTCCGGTTAACGCGACATGTCTTCAATGCAGCATCAAACATGTATTTTAAATAGTATGTAAAGAATCTCTGGTCTCGACTGAGGAGCTGATCGCCTCAAGTCAACAATCAGAAAGACTTTTGCCATGTCTCAGAATTGTAAATGACAACAGAAGCCTATGTATTTTTACAGCCATCGTGATGGTTTGAACTTTTATTGCAATGTTGGGAGTTTTTAAAACGGTTTTTTTATGCGTTTGTACCTGAGACTCGAAATCACTTGTCCAGTAGAAGAGAAAACAGCGAGTGAAGGGCTGCGGCAGAGCTCATGCTCGACCTTCACAATCTGTGGTTTACTCCTGTTCTACCTCCTGACGTCTGTTTGTTGTCGGTGCAGTGGGATGGTTCTGTTTCACACCACCGACCGTCTTTTGATAGAAATCATGTCGTTTTGTTTCACTGAGCTAACTGGGCGGAAAAAAAACCACAACCCAACTGAATCCAACGCTCTCCTTTCAGACCAAAGTCAGCATCTCCATCTCTCTCGTCGACAATGTGCCTTACTACTGAACTGAACTTTTTATTCATGTTGAGGTTTTTGTGCTTGCCTGAGCTTCATTGATAAAACAAACCTTAAGAAAGGAGGCACGGTGTTATATAAAGCATTAAAAACCCTGAACCGTCATCTCTTCTTCCCTCTTCTTAGCCTTTTTTTCCTGCGCCTGGTGCACACTAGTAGCATATGAGCTTAATGTATCGTGACAGGCTGACAGCGAACTAGCTGAGGGAGGAGGTGGCAGCTAGGGCCAGGAGGGAAAAATAAGAGGAGGAGGAGGAGGAGGAGGAGGAGGAGGAGGGGTGGGAGGAAGCTGCTTGCGTCACTGTGCTCAGTAGGCGGGGTTTAGAGCTTGTTTTGCCCAGACTCTGACCACCGACCAATCACACGAGAAGTACGAGGAGCTAGATTGATGTGCGAGGAGCACACTGCTTCAACAACAACAACTTGTTTTTGCTCCTGATGGCTCTGCACAGAAAAACAGAGTGTGTGTGAAACTGTTGGATTTGAGCCTGAAACAAATCCACTTTCCTGTTGTGTGTGTGTTGTTGTTGTTGTTGTTGCCATTCACATAAACTTCCCAACAGGACTGAAAACAACAAAGCAGAGAGCTGCAGTGTTATTTATAATAGTATGAAAGTACAGAGTGTCAGTAGGGTTTGTAAAGCACAAGCTGTAATGTTGATGTTGATTATGATACAAATGAAGGATGAGTTTCTGCAGTAATGAGATGAAAGATGAATAATGTATTGTATTTTTTTGTGGAATATTTTATAGATTTTATTCAATAATACAGTAAAAATACCCTAACTTCTGTGTGTGACTCCTTATTGCATTGATTTACTGTAAAGCACACCTCATTATGCAACATCGCACAGACCTAAGACGTAAACATGACGCACAAGTTACAAAAAACACCAGCGAAAGAAACAAATTATTAAAGAGATATCAGCCTGAGAAACGTGCTGTGCTGCACGCCATGCATTTACAATGAGGTATTAGTCAATACACCACCGCCTGCATGAGGTTTATGGACTAGCACTGTGTTTTTTTTATCCCTGAGTCAGGCCTTCAAGGCTGCCTTTGCAGAGACTTCACCTTAATCATCTTTTTTTACTATCACTGCATAACTCAAACATGTATAAGTCTATTTTTTAAGGCAGCTGGCATCAAAAATGTTGGATTAAAAGGCTCCATCGTCCTGACAAGACAACTCAAATTGACTCACTACTTTAGATTTTTTTTTTAAGTAAAGGAAACTTCGTTCACATCCCTCACCACATCTGTGTGAACATCTGCAACCTTCAACATGTAGATGAGAGAGGTCGTGATCAGCAATGCATATCCTGAGAAGCTCAGCTCAGGGTAACAATGCCCGTCTCCTCTTTTCAAACACATGGCTGAAGAATCAAACAGCAGCCAAGACTGCCCTCTGGTGGTCATCTGACTGAACAGCAGATGCGCACTGATTGCAGGAATGACATTGCAAATTCAAAATGTTTGTGGGTGTTTGTTGATACTGAAGTCTGGTGTTTTTGCAGCTTCCTCATAAAAACCTGATCCTTGAGTCAGATCAGCTCCTCTAGTGTCTCTGATGTCAGAGGAACTGGAAACTTCCTCAGTCATGTAAAGGATTCAGTGAGAGGTCTTAATCTCACATTTCAGCCTCACTTCTTCTGCGGACACGTCTGCAGAAGTATGAGTCGATACTGTGGGCGAAAATGTATCCAAAGATCCTCTACTACTCTACACCACAACGGGAAAAAAATACTGCTTTACAGTAAAGGAGGAACGATGAGCCGTCTCTGCTCGAGTCTAAAACGCAGACATGATCAAATAACTGATGTGTGCACGTCAGCAGTATTAAAGAGTTATATTACAAACAGCAACTAATACATTCAATTACATCTCCTCAGAGTTGGACTTGGTTACACACGGTAAGAAGCGTGCCCAGGTCAATGTCAATAGAAACAACAAAAACTTCCCACATGGCCGTCTGGGATGAAATCTACAGAAACATGGCTCCATGGAACTTTTCTATCAAGTTGGTTTTCATATTTTTATTTTGATGTAGGCCTGCTTTGCTTCTAATTCTAAAGTAAAAATGTACTTTCTAATCTAGGTTTAATAGGTGCAATGAGACATTTCTGACGAGATAATTAAGCAAATAAACTTGCTAAGATTTGAGTTGTTGCAGTGCTCTCTCTATCATGATAAACATTTAAACAAACATGTTCTGATGGTGACATTATTCAATCATTGTTCTGTTATAATTTGCACTGCATCCTTCTTTGAACGGAGAGTGATTGCTCTACAGAGTGAACAAACAAACGGAGGTGGAGTTCCTGTAGATGTTGTTGTTGAAAGGAGCTGTGGTGCTGGAATCCAGGGAGTGGTCACACACGAGGAGGAGCAACACGTGCACTGCTGCACAAAACCCCACTGCTCCAGAACAACACATGCAGAGAGAGCTTATCTGACTGTACATCCACCATGTACCTACCTCCCTACCTACCTACCTCCCTCCCTACCTACCTTCCTACCCCCCTACCTACCTTCCTACCCCCCTACCTACATATCCATCTACCTTCCTACCTACCTCCCTGCCTCCCTCCTTAACTACCTACCTACCTACCTACCTACCTAAATACCTACCCACCTCCCTCCCTCCCTACCTACCTTCCTCCCTACATACCTTCCTCCCTCCCTACCTACCTACATACCTTCCTCCCTCCCTACCTACCTTCCTCCCTCCCTCCCTCCCTCCCACCTACCTTCCTCCCTCCCTCCCACCTACCTTCCTCCCTCCCTACCTACCTTCCTCCCTCCCTCCCTACCCACATTCCTTCCTTCCTCCCTCCCTCCCTCCCTACCTACCTCCCTCCCTCCCACCTACCTACCCTCCTCCCTCCCTACCTACCCACCTCCCTCTCTCTCTCCCTCCCACCTACCTCCCTCCCTCCTGTCCTACCTCCCTAGCTACCTCCCCCCCTCCCTACCATCCTACCTGTCTATCCATCCTACCTCCCTCCCTTCCTACCTCCCTCCCTCCCTATCTATCTATCTACCTATGACACTGCACATTAGTCATGGTGAAGCTGAAGGTGTGGTACAGATGTATTAATGCATGGCTCTGCGGTGACTCAGACTGGGTTTAATGTTTCTGCAGGCAGACATCAGTCGGCTGCGGTGGATTGAAGCTGGGATCTTTGGCTCCGGCCACAGGCTGACTCAGCACAAACTCTCAGGACAAAAAAACCCTCTGCTGCTGCAAAACTATCAGATGGACTGACGGAAAGATACACCACCAAGCAGCACTCTGCGAGATGTAGACCCAACACAAACATGTTCTTAATTAACAGAAAGACAAGATAAAGGTGTCTATATGGGGCTAGATGTTTTTCTTAAAGGTTTATTTTTAGGCTTTTTGTGCATTTATTGTAGAGAGAGGACAGTGGATAGAGGCAGAAATCGAGAGAGAGAGAGAGAGAGAGAGAGAGAGAGAGAGAGAGAGAGGGATGACATGCAGGAAAGGAGCTACAGGAACCGAACCCGGGCCGTCGGTGTGGAGGTCTGTAGCCTCAGTACATTGGGCGCTTGCACTATCCACTAGGCTACCTGCGACCCGGCTAGATGGTGTTTAAACAGCTCTGACAGAAATCGAGGTGTTAGACAGAACAAGTCTTTCACCAAACAGACTTCAGCTGCCCTTATGAACATCCACACAGGTTTTTCTTCTTCTTGCCACGATTCCAAGTCTTTTTTAAATTAAATTTAAGGCAACTACTGTCTTTTTTATCGGAGGCTAAATGAGGTATTTGTCCTGCATCTCCCTCCAGCCCACTTTCCAAGCCTGACACTCTCAGCTGAAGTCTGTTCATAATGAGTCTGGTTCTGCTCGAGGTTTCTGGTTTCTTTCACTTTAAGTTTCTTTTTTTGCCACTCTAACTTATAAGTGTTGCTGAGTGCTCATGATGGATGATATAACAATGAGTAAGGTCTTTTTCCTGCTCTTTTTGTGAAGTGTCTGCAGATAACATTTGTTATGAATTGGAGCCGTAAAAATAAACATTGATAGATAATATTTGGTGGTTATTCTCCAAAGTTAGTCTCTTTTTTTAAGTAGAAGATTCTCTATATTTCTGTTGGCAGTGTTTCCCTGTAAACCCTGAGCTGAAGGTGAGCAAAACAAAAAGAAAGAAGTTTGGACAAAAACGTTGAACGACCAGATAAATGTTTGAGCACATTCTTCCAGAGAACAAAAACTATGGATGCAAAAGTTTCTCAGACTGTTGGTTAAATAAACGCAAAGTGATGCAGTACAGCAGGAAACTACTGCTGTCATCTCAAACTGCCATCATGCAAAGTAGTCGTTGTTTTATTTTCTATGTTAGTGTTTTTATAACTCACCTATATTATTTCTTATTTTCAAATACATCAAAATGTTTAGTTTTTCGTCTTCTTTGGACAACAAGATTTGGTGTGGAAAAGTGAGAGCCTTAGCGCCCCACGCTGGTCCAGAATTGGTGTTTCATGCTCTTTTTTTAAATCTTGAAAAGTTGCACTAGTTTATCTCTAATTAGAAAGAGTTGCTTTAAATTTCTGGACATGAAAATTATCGAACAGAAACTTTAAAGAATCCCCTAAATCTGCTCCTGAATTATTCTCAGGAACATTTATTCTGATTTAAAGCCCAGTCCCCTTTACTAGCCTGGTGTGGCTGCACGTTTTGACAAATAAACACAGGTCTCATTTAAATGCCCTGGTGTATTTAGTGTTGATTAGCTTGCAGATTAAAAAACATATAATCAAGAGTGTCTCCCTCTCTCCCCCACAGCGCAGCAGGTTGGTATAGATGCTCTCTTACAAAGCTAGATCAAATTAAACATCTTTTATTTGTTTATCAATATCCTAATCGTGTACACAGTTCAATATTCTTTTTGGTTTGAATTTGAAAGTTGTCTATTGTCTAAGTGTAAGAAGAGATTTGTCTTATAAAGTAGATTTAAAAATACAGACAACAAGCCCCCAAAGAGAGACACTTGTTTGGTATTTTTGTCTCGGAAAGAATAAAATGATAAAGTGATTGGGATCATCGTTTTGATAAGATTGGACATCTTTGTCATTTTTATTGATTGATTTATTGTTTGTATCATTCCCTACAAAGTTCTTATGTTCACCTTATACATGTTACTGTATTTTAAAGAGGTAATAGAAATGTGTTGACTTGATGATGTAATAATGTGGTTTGAACTAGGGCTCGACCGATGTGAGATTTTCCGGGCCGATACCGCTATCGATATTAGAGATAATAAAAATCTGATACCGATATATTGGCCGATATCTTTCTTGGTTCTATGTTCGATCTGTAGAGATACACACACATATTTATTGCATTAATACCTCAAATGCAGTTATCAAACATGTGACAAGATGGTCACTCTGCTGTTAGGCAACTGTGGAGGGCGATGATGCTCGTTGTAATCCATACAGCGCCCTCTGCTGGTGAAAGAGAATTGCTAGTGTAAAACAATGATGCTCAAATTAAATTATATTTGACTGCTGAATAAATCTATAAATATCAGCACACATGTGTGATGAAATTAGCTGATACTGATAGTCACTTGATGTGATGATGATCAGTCGGGCTCTAATTTGAACCCAATTCAAATATGCATGAAGAAAAACAACAACAACCTGTAAGACATTTACAGGACTTATCTGAAATCTTGTGACTCTCTGACTAATGTGTGACCTTTGACTTCTTAAAGTCAGACCTCGGAATGTGTCTGATGACCCCGGGGACAAATTCCTCTGATTATCTGTAAGTGATTTACAAGGTCGTCCAGACAGCGTGGAGATTCAAGTGCAGGTCCCAGATGTGACCCGAACATGTAAGAAATGGATTTAAAGCAGGATAGGCTCCCATTCATTTTTCATGGGGAAACAAATTAGCCGCTGGTATGTTGTTTTTCTTGACTCACTATCTGTAAAACAGAGGCGGCACAGTTTGTGGGGATTTGTGAGGAGGGCGTGATTTTTAAGGCTGTGACCCCTGACCACGTGGGATTGTTAATTAAACGGGGAAAGACGGGGAAGTTAGGGACGAGGTTATTTCCAAACTATCACTGCCAAAACTTCAGCTCACACTGGATGTGACATCTATTTTTTTTGTCGGCATTAACGCAGCGTGAAATCGTGGAGGTAATCACATTTTGGTGTACAAGATTTGAAAATTACTTTTCTGGCACAACTGATGTTTCGACAAAGATAGTCACCAAAGTTTAATATGTAAGTGCCTTGTATGTTATGGACTGAATGTATCATAAGTGAGAAGTATTTTTATCCACAAATAATTCAAGGACACTGGCACTCATCACAGGTTTTTCTATTTCATGCTTCTTCTTTGTACTCTGCTGTGAGAGCTCACTTTGCTCCTCTACACATTACGTCATGAGCAGAACAGATTAGAGTTTTTATGTTTTTATAAACATTGTTTTTATTTATTTAAATCTTAACAATCCAGGGTCTGAGTCAATTACAGTGTACACATTTACAACCACATTAATGCCCAATGAGACCCCCCCACTAACCCTCCCTCCCTTCAGATCTGAACTTTGATCTCTTCAGCACGAGTGCCCGTGCTTGTTGCCCATCTACTGATCTTTAGATTTCATGTACCTGCACAGCCCATCAAGTCTTTCTTTTGGATAAATCTTGTATAGTTTATGTTGGTCACCTCTTATAATAAATGTGCATTCTTCGTTATGTAGAGTTTGTTTAATCGTTAAAAACCATAACTTTAGTTCTAGAGTGCCCGTTTTTAATCCAAATAAATAAATAAATGAAAAGAGAGGGACAAAAACGGCAAAATATCAGAGTTCTTAATTTAAACTTTAAACACCGGTGTTAATCTCAAAATGGAGCAAATTCAGAGAACTGATCTCAATCCCAGTAGTTTGAAGAATATGGAGTAGCGTCAAACTTTTATTATTATTTCCTTTAGTCCATAAAATGAAGCTGCCTTTATTTGGGACAGGCGTCGATACAAGCCTGGCCTTTAATTAATTTCAAACAAAATTTCAGCAAAACAAAGATGGGAAAGAGTAGAAAATAATATTTGACCGCACACTAAGTCAGAATATCGATACAGATTTAAGTTAATGTCACTGATTTGCTTTTGCTTTTTAAGACAATACAGTATCCTCCTGCACACAGGCTGATGTTTACATACAGTGTTTAAATGGTATCAAGTTTGGCTGAGTAGAAACCACATAAACCATAAACAGATAACTCCGGGTATTGTTTATGTTTATAGGTGGAAAAAGAAAAGAGTCTTAAACATGTTTCCAGAATTTTCAGGGAATTAAATTAAATCATTAAGGTACCTAACTAACGATGTAAGTGAAAGTTATTCATTCTCATTGATCCATCAAATTATTTTCCAAGAAACAAGTTAATCAATGTGTCTTTTGTCCAAGAGTTTTAAACCTCTGAATATTCAGTTAACTGACAAAACGACGAAAAACTAAAGACTCAGATGTTATCAGAGAAAGTTGAACCTTTTTTTGCTGCCTGTCAATCAAAGAAGTCATTATTAATTATTTAATTATTTAATTATTGTTTCAGCTTAAACTTCCTTCTTCATAAAAGCTGTTGTAACCAACAAGATAAGGGAGTTATGAGGTTTTCACATGATGAAGTAACCATGACGATGAAGATGATGATAATCATGATGATAATGATCGTCAGCCCTTGGCCGGATATCAGCTGAAGGAGAGTGGGACTGTACCACGCTGCTGCTCTGCCTGCACAGCTCAATTCAATTAGTTTCTAATTAATTATAAATGTGGGTAATTAAAGGCGGAGAAGAAGCTATTAGTCACGTCTGCCACTGGTCGCATGTAGATGAGACACATGCATGTGGCAGATGAGCTCTAAGTAACATGCATGGAGGCCTGTCATGTGGGGATCACATGAGGGGGCTGTAATGACATAGATTACAGGTATTACATGGAGCAGCAAAGTGATGTTTCACTCAGTTAAGTTAATAAATCCACTGATCTGTGTGTTATCTTTAGTTAATTTTATCTTTGATCAGAATCAGTCGGTGTGTTTGTACAGGGATTGCACCCAATGAACTTAAGAAGGAAGAGACGAAAACAGTGAAGATCGAGGGCAACAGGAAGCTGAACTGAATCCCTTCACTGTTTAAATCATGAGTTTTATCCCTAACATGAATACCAATCTGTAAGATATCTACTGAGTGAAATGATAAAGGTATCTTACTATATGATCAGACATTAAGGAAACATGCTATGTTGAAGTGCTGGCTTCTCTGACAACAATGCAGCAGCCAGTATGTCCTCCTTCTAACTTTAGATTCTGCTCCTGAATGCTCTGGATTTGTTTGGACCAGAGAAGGTAGGCGCTTTTAATACACCCCCCCACACGGCCGTTTTGGACGCCCCTTGGTTTGTCAGATATGAGAGCAGTTATCAGGTCAACAGGTGTTGCAGCGATGGAAGCGGGCAAGAGAAGTAGTTCAGATAGAAGTGATTGTACCCGACCTAAAAAGCCTCTGCATGTTTCTAATAAGCTCCACGAGCAGAAACGTGCTCAAACTAGGATCAATATTGGAGATGCTTTTGAAAAATGGAGAGAGGTTAGAACACAGAAAGGTTTACAGACCCATGCAGAGCTGGATAAACACTGAAGCTTCAGAGTCCACCACATGGTGACCTGAGTGAGCATCCACTCTAGAGAGGGGGGGGGGGGGGACAGCTCTCTACAATGTTTTGAATTTGGACTGCAGTACCCATTTTAAACACTAGGTGTCAGAGTTACATATTGCTCCTTTAATAACACCAATAAACATTAAAACACCACACCTAATTTGCAAAAGCAGTCCTTGTATAAATCAATTACATCAGATGAACCAGAGAAAGAAAAACATGAAGATAAATATATTTGTTTTTTCTCCCTCCAGATTAACTTAAAGAATTTTGCACAAAGTGTTGCAACTGTTAAATAAGCTTTACAGATGATTATCAAATATAAAAGTTAAAAGTTTGAGTGAGTGTCAGGGTGGTTGAACTTTGTCTAACAGAGGAGATGATGTTTGCCGTCGTCCTCCCCCGAAATCCTCCGCTCTGTAAGTGGAGCTGTTAAACACTTGTAGACAGCTGATTTATTCTGAAGAGATCAAAATGGAAACTTCTGGTCAGTGGGAGTTCAGGGGAATGATTCCGTCTGGGACAAGTAGATAACACGTTTAGGCGTATTTAGATATTTCACTCATCAGCCACGGTTAGGTGCTGAAACAGAAGGAGGTCTGTGAAAAGGAACGTCTGATGCAACTCTAACATCAACTCTTCTCCTCTAGAAGCCAAGCAGACGCCTCAATCTACATAATGAATTACGCAGACACATTACACAAACTGAGGAGTGAAGGTGGCGCATGAACCTCAACTTTGAAAACATTTTGCAGGGTCTGCAGATGGTTTCAGATGCAGCAGCTCGCGTTCTGATTGGAGCGTGTAAAACATGACAATATCAACCCGTTGTTGGACTCCCTTCATTTGCTTCCCGTCCAGGTGAGAGCCCACTTTAAGGTGCTGCTGTTAACTTTATAAAACTGTTAATGTGCTCCAGCGTTCCTGACTGACCCCGTATGTCCCTGCACGGGCTCCTCGCTCCCAGGGGGTCTGGTCATCTTAGTGACCCAAAGGCTGAAAAGAAAGACGGTTGGTGAGCGGCCTTTTTTCATTCCACGCTCCGACTTTCTGGAACAGTCTGCTTCTTGGCATTAGGCAGGCAAGTCACTGCAGCGTTCTGTCCACCTATGTCTGTGGAGAACAAGATCATGCCTTATGCATGAGGACATAATTCATTTTCAACACCGCTGAGAGGAAAGCATTATGTTTGCTTTGCAGCTGTGACATTAACTGTACAGCTGTATCTTTCTTACACAACTTACTACGACTGTCATTTCCACACACGGATGACCCTGATGAAGGCCACAAGCCAAAACGTGTCGGTCTAATAAAGTCGATCTTCATACTACAAAGTGTTGTTGGAGCTTTTAGACTCTTCAAGCTTTACACTCTCTGTGCCAGATTGACTGTGACTTCTTCCTCAGTCTGCCGTTTGTTGTGACAACCAAGCATTTCAGATCCAAACTTCAAAGATATTTGGTTGCGTTCACAAGACTGTGATGTCAAGTAGATGCAGAGAGGCCGGGTATATAGCTTTGGTATTTGCACCTGTATTAGCTGAAGACTTTTGCAGCTGAGGAGCACCAGGGTGCAGACTGCCCTGAAGTCTTCCTCCATGAACATGTACATCTGTGCCTGTCTTCCACTGCACATGAACCCAATTGAATGTCCCAGAGTCAGAGTTAAAATGAGCGTGAGTCCAGCAGAGCGTATGGATCACTTACAGTCTTATCCACACACATTCCAAAGATGCAGTATAAACACTGTGTTATGTGACTTCATGCACATTTGTTTGCAGTGTGTTTTTATGTGTGGATGTGTATTTTTAAGGTTTCGCTGCCATGTGACGCCGGCTCATCTCTGCGACCATCAGCTTTGCTTTTCACAGCGTGTTGTGTGGAACCGAACACTCATCAGGTTGCATCTCTCAGGGAATAAGAAGTGTATTCAAACTTCTCACAAGGTTGCACCTCCTGATTTTCAAGGCAGGTTAACTGAATCCAATCCATCAGCACTGCCTCAAAGCAAGCAAGGAACACGTTTACAACCAAATGCTGTTTTCTCGTTAATGATGCTGCAGTCGGTCGATACAGGTGCGTGTCTTTTTGGAGAAGTCTCTATTCTTGTTACTAATCATCAGAAATACTTTATAAATCACGTGGGAAATGTGGTCGTTACAGTCTTGTTTCTTCAGACTTCAATCATCCAATCCAATAAACAACACCAAACAAGAGTCGACAGCAGAATAAGCTGTTTGGCATCGGCAGAGGAGATTTGGCAAGTTTATCATGGGCGCAACCCGCATACTCAGCTCTGCTGCTTATCCCACAAATGCAAGTTCCTTACAAATGTGGCAACAATTAAAAGGGAAAGAAGTTACTCATCCATTCATACACCGCCGATGAAGCAGCGGGAGCAACTTGGGGTTCAGTGTCTTGCCCAAGGACACATCTAATCTAATCTAATAAAAGCTTGAAAGGACTAATTATGAACCAGATTTGTTAGTAAACGGTCCTTCAGAAGTGGATATTAACACTCACACTGAGTCATGGTGTGTATTATGCAAAAAGGGATGCAACTGATCAACGTGCCTAAGTTGAATTTCACACACATATTTCTGTGCATACCAACACATCACTGAGGAGCGCTTCCCAATGCAGCAGCACTTCGACTGACACAATTTGCTCTTCTATAAATGTTCTGTTTTTTGAACCTTTGAATTGTTTTACTAGTGTTTCCTAGTTAAACAGTGATGTCTTTTACTTTTATGCATAACTACAATAACGTCCCCTATCATAGATCAAAAGGGACTTAGGGCCCTATTTTGATGACGATAAGCTCGCTATCGGGAGCACAAAGCGAAAAAGTGATTTGGAGATTTATCGGCCTACGCTTGGTTAGTGATGCAGCTGTGCTTCCCTGGACCCAGGGAGTCTGTGGTAACATCCTGTACCTCATACTCTGGACCAGGTTTCAGTTGGTTTATGACGGCTGTGGCTCAGTTGTAGAGTCTGTCATCTGGAAACCAGAAAGTCAGGGGTTTGATCCCCAGCTCCTGCAGCCACATGTCCGATGTGTCCTTTGGCAAGACACTTAACCCCGAATTGCTCCCACTGCTTCTTCAGCGGCGTGTGAATGTGTATAAATGGGACATTGATGGACACTTTACTCAGCAGCCTCTACCATCAGTGTGTGAATGTGTAGGTGTGACCTGCGGTGTAAAAGCGCTTTGAGTAGTCAGAAGACTAAACAAGCTCATGTCCATTTACAGTTTACCATTCAAGGCACAGTCGCTTTCTGCATCCTCAAAACAGAAACACACTAGATACCAACATACCATGGGCGCTACCAGGGGCTCAAGCTCATTTTCTATTTAAACAACAAGTGACACTGGGAGTGAAAATGATGACTGCGTTAGGAAGAAAATAGGAAAGACACCTGCAGACGCTTTGCACTGGGCGTAAGCTAGGTCACTTAAAGTTAAAGGACAGAAATTGGATCTCCCATTTAACCCTGACCCTAACCCATGCTGATGATGACATGAGACCCCTTTATGATCACGTTAGCCCTGACACTTCATCATCCACTGGGTTGGTTTGCAATGCTTTTCTGTGATGTTGTTGTTGTTCTAATGCTGTACTGTGTGTTCCCTTCTGCAAGCACAAAGTGCCTTCAATAAAACAATAACCCTGAAAATGACTCTGCTTTCTTTTGCCATATTCTCTAAATACAAACATGCAGTAATAAATGGGACTTTAGTGACTTCAGTAAAGGACACAACAAACCACAGCAGCACAATCGGAGTCCCTGCTACTGACGTCCACATTGTTCTCGTTGTGTCTTCTGCTCTTCTCATGTTACAAACTTTAATGTTAATACATCTAACGTCAGAAAATGCAGCCGTGCAGAATGAAACTCCCCTCTATCCAGACATTGACTTTGGATTGGAGATGTTTGTTTTGAACTTTTGCCAAAAACTAAATGCTGTGTCACTTTGTCCGCTCATAAAAACCGGAGAGATTAAAAGAGCTGATCTCATTTGTCTGGATTTGTCCTGACTTGAATGCAGAAGCAGAAAAGGAGCGTTTATATAAAAATCGTAAATGGTTATTTATAAGGAGAAAGAAAGCTGGAGCAGAACATTTGAGCATTAAATTAGTTTAAGTGATGTGTGAGTCATTGCACAAAGGGATAAAAAAGCTGTAATTATTCCTTCATATTTGAATAATTGCTCATTTTGTTTCATGTGATTGAACTGCTGCATCTCTGGAAATTGACTGCATGCTGCAGTGAGCACAGATTGTTTGTGTGCCAAAAATATCCCGCATGATACCTGATGATATTATTTTACATCCTGCTCTGGTAGACACACCCGTCCAGATCACAGGAAGTTTGATTTTCTGCTCTTGTGTTTTCTCTATTGTTCAATTTTTTTGTTATTTATCCCACCGTGTAGAGAAGAAACAAATCTTCAAAGCGCGGCCTGGATGATACACGCTACCTGATACCTGCACAGGCTGTCATACCATAGTGCTGCCTTGCATTTCTTCACTATTGATCAGACCAAACATGACTAATGCACTGCCAGCTCTGCTTCAGGTCCAAACATCACTTAGCACTGATGATCAAACTCACCCACAGGCGAGGCGAGTGCGGCAATGATTTGCTCCGATTTGCGGGTTGCTGTCCAGAAGGCAAGAGAAACATCCAAATAGATTTTCTAATAAAACATGATGCTGACTTAGGTGATGTGTACAACATTTTGAGATATGTCCCCCTGCAGCCCACCTCCCCTGAATACACACTACATCATTACTAGCCCCCATCCTATGGGAGGAACAGTTTTTTGGCCCACAGCCACGTCTTAATTGCAGCTTTAAGAAGCACTTAACCTGCATCTGCTCCTTCATGATCTTCCCTGATATACAAGGTGAATCTCTGCGGTATCCCTGCCCTCACTTCAAGTCACATGGTCACTCTGCTTAAAGACACAAACAAGCCTCCGTGTGATTCTGATGTGTCAGGAGTTTCTGTTAGAGGAGAACTCCATCATGAAACTCTGCAACACTTTAACCAATGCTTGTGACATAAACTGAAACTAAATACACTTGTTAGTAATGTGATGTTAAGTTGTTGTATAAAATGTCATAAGATGGTAAAAATCAAATAATCAAAGCTGGTGCGCCGATAGCCTTGCGGTTATGATGCATGTACAGAGGCTGTAGTCCTCATCAGCGGCTGTGGGTTTGAATCTGACCCCGGCCCTTTGCTGCATGTCATACCCCCCCCAACCTCTCCTCCCAACACTTCCTGTCTCTCTTCAGCTTTCCTATCTAATAAAGGCAAAACTCGGCATAAAACTATAACTTAAAAAAAAAAAATAAATAACCAAAGACTAAAGTGACTGGATAAAATGTTGATAACAAGGATAACAAGCTGATATGACACAATACGTCATGATGACAAGATATGATTTATGATAAGATACGATGACATGATACTACAGTATGTGACATGAAGCGGTATGACATGCTACGATATGTTACGATACATTTAGAAACGTTTTGAAATAATTTTAAGTTAAACCAAAGTTCTCTTCAGTTCCATACGCGTAGCAGATCAAACTTTTATGACAAAAAGCTTAATTTTGGATCTTGATGAATGTTATTTATCTGATTAAAGAGCAAAGATTCTAGTCTATAAAAAGCTGCAAAATAATGTCATTAATAAGCGCTTTGCAATTGTAGTGGCTTTGAATAGCTTGTCAAAAAATCTAGATATGGAAAGCAAAAAGAAAATGATCACATTTTGGACTTGGAAGCAGAAATTGTTTGCTCATGAATTATTTATTAGGGATTGAGTTCAAAACTGCTTAAAGTATTTAATTGCCTTGTGATGCTTTTCTTGTCAAACGTCCTTACTTTGCCTGTGTGAATCACTTTGAATCACCTGTATGTTTCAGGTGTGGCATATTAATAAAACTGCATAGGCTTGCTCTGACTGTTTTTTAAACATGAGTTATTTGTTATTTCTGTTGTTTGTTCAGTATCGATTTGTACTCTTCCACTGTTAAGAGTGTAACTGAGTGCCTAGCCACTTAGCCACATGCTTATCTTGCCATATCCTGTCTGGACTGAGATTTCCCAGATGCCAGGATGAGGCATGAATTATCACTGCAAAAGTCTTGTCAAAGCCTCACCGGCCAACTCTGCCAGGCAACATGTGCTGTTTTTAGTTTGATTCCTCCAGTTTGATCACTCTCCTGATTTCCCATCTTAAGTCCTCACCGTCGTTTCCACAACAAGGGCTTTTAAACTAAATGTAAACAGTGTCAAATCGAGTTGTGGCCTGATGTCAATAAAACGTTTCCCCACAGTACTGTCAGTGGAGGAGCCAGAAGCTGACATCGTGATTGTCCTTGTCCCATTAGGTCAATCAATGAGACTGAACAGAGTAGAGAGGAAGACAAGGAAGAAAGGGGGGAGGATTAGAAGGAAAACTGAGGGTTGTGTCTGTGTTGAGAGGGAGGGGGGGGCAGCTCCTCCCATAATTAAGTTAGCGTGCTGCACTGGAGGTCCATGTTTACGGGGCAGGCTAGGGAGTTTCCTTCACTCAGTGGACAGATCTGAGCGCGGAGAAGGCAGCAGTGAGCACTCTCACTCTAACTCTCCTGTCTCTTGATTTTCTGCAACTCATCCCTCTGTGCTGCGACTGGCGCTCCTAGACACACAGGCTAGCAGAGGACGAGACGGGGGAAGCAGCAGCAGCAGCAGCAGCAGCAGCAGCACCTGCTTAACCCTCCTCCACCAACTCCCTCCCTCCCTGCCAGGCCCAGGACCTCATCTCTGCTGCCGTTGCCTCCACCACCGCTGCCATCATGTGCGACTGTTTCCATCTGGCCTTCCCCAACTGGCACGCCGCCTCCTCAGAGACGGGTGGGCAACACTCTCTCTGCTCTATTTTCCCTCTCTCTATGACTTTGTCTGTGCTGTTTTCTTCCAGAGTTATTCACTGATTCAGCAGCAGGGTTCAGTAGTGCAGTGTGAGAGGAGAGGCTGGGTTTGTGCGTGTGTGTTTTTTTTGATGCAGGGAGAACACAGTGAGTGAGTTTAAGGCGGCTGGTGCTGATGCTGAGTTGTGTTTCTGACCTGCAGTGGGGTGCTGGGTGTGTCTGCAGAGTGCAGGGGAGTGTTTGAAGATGTCATCATCGAGGATGTCAGGCAGCTCCGCACTTTCTCCCACTTCTGTCCCGCTGTGCGTTTGAAGAAGAGGCCGAAAGAAAACAAGACTCGGTTAATGCGGCACTTCCTAAATGAAAACAGCGATAGAGGATACATTCCTGAGGGCAAAGATGAAAAGAGCTTCTTCTGAGAGCAAAAACTATTCCCCAAATTTAAAAATACCCTCACAGGCAAAAACCCCAGAGACGAGCGCTTTAAGGCTGCTTCCTTTATATAAAAGAGGGAAGAGCTACTACCTGTAACCTTGCATCACTTTCACTGTAGGAGCCGAAAAAAAAAAGGAAAGTTTAGGATGTGCAGGTTCTCAAACTTTTGCAGAGAATATTTTACAGGTTACACTGCTCACAGTCTTTCTTTTGATACATTGCAGTCAGAACTCTTCAGGACTATAAATGTATCGTTAAAGAGGACACATTGCTGACATGATTTAAAACGTTTACATGCCATGTATGTAGACGTTAAACATCGTTGTGTAATTTGTGTTAAATCAGTCAAGTTGAGGGACAGTAGTCGGGAGATTCGGCTTTCCAAAGATGAAAAGAAAAGGTTACAGAAATACAAATTCATCTGTCGAGGGACGTCCAAACAAAAATACATTCAAAACAAACATCATCGATGAAATATAGTCATGATAAAGAGATTTTAAAGACACCCACACTGAAGTTTAAAACATCTTATAGATAATTAAAGTGCGTCATCTTGTGCGAGCTTTGTTAAGTGGCGCTGCGTCTGCAGGTTTAAAAGTGTTTCTGAAGCCTTCAGGAGCAACAAGCCGACAGCCAGGGCGATAACATTCAGGATACATACTTAAAATATGCCATTTATTCTGCTCTACAGGATGATTGAAGTTAAGTTACTTTACAGCTGCAAGCGGCAGGTTGTGTCGATTCAGATTCAGATTCTTTATTGTCCCATGAGGGGAAATTTGTTTTGCAGCAGGAGTACAACAAACACAAGGACAGCATCAACAGTAAAGTCAAAATAAACACAAAGATGAAATCCGGACACAACACAAGACAATATGAAACAAAATAAACCATCATAGTAAAATCAGTCTCATACCAAAATGGATATTTTTACTTTATGATACACCAGCCGCTGGTCGCCATGACAGCAGCGCCCCACGTTAGGGATTTGAATTGTTGGAAACATGTCCTTTAAATCTTTCCAAAGGTTGTTGTTTGTAGTGCGTTTTTGTCTGGAACATTTCTCAGTATTTTATAGACACTGCCGGTAAAAAGCATCGATTTTAAAATGTACCTCAACAGTTTTTTTTACGAGGCAGGTGGTTGTGCCAGAGATGAATCAGACAAACCATCTAAGGCAAAGAAATCAAGGCATCACCAACATGGCGTGGTTATAAATTCATGCTTTTATGCTCCTGTTTTAACTCTTTGAGATTTGTCTATGTAGGTTCTCAGTCATCCTGGTCGTGGTTACTTAGAACTATCTTCAACAAAGTCCAGTTGTCTTTGGATTAAGCTTCGAGCACTTTGAGATTTGCATCAAATATAAATTACTTTATGGATACAATTGATTATTTATTGTTATTATTATGAGATGATAACATTGCTAAAAGGTAGAAGAGAATAACATTGAGCCTTAGTAGAGTTTTCATTGTGCCTCTGATATCGTCCTTGTTCTGTTGAGTTTCATCATATGTGACAGATGTTGACTAAAACTAGTGAAGCGCTGATTTAAAAGTTATTATTTTGACTGAAGTCGATCACAGGCTTCAGGTGAATGTTTGCTTTAAGGACGTAAATGTCTGCTGTCTGGTAAAATGTTGAATCCAAAACAACACTGGCTGTGTTTCTATGTTTTTCTACATCAAAGCCCCCCCACCCCCCGCCCACACTTTACCCATAATTCTCCTCATTTACTCTGCTGCTACTTTAAATGAAATCTGCCTGAAGAGGTGGAGAGTTTTGTGTCGCTCTGAAAGGCTTCAGGTGGCGCTCAAGGTCAGAGAGAGAGAGAAAGAAAGAGCTATTAGGAGAGGGAGAGAAAGAGAAAGAAGGAGTGAGATTAGTTTACAGTGAGAAAGGGAGCCAGACAGGAGGGCCAGAGTCTCGACCTCAGTCTGAAGAATCCTGCTCTGCAATCATTATAACACCACTTGGATGATTTGTCTATGTGGCTGCAGCAAAGAGACGATCTTAGCATTTGTTTTTAACCTGTTTGAATCATCAGAGAGGTTGACAAATACAACTTTGAAATGAATATTGAACAATAAGAGTTCAGAGGAGGAGGTTCCAGGAGGTTGATACTTGTTAGAAATATTTATGAATGCTCTCATATTTTTGGTTAATTTCCAATCTTTTATTATTAAATCTATTTCAACTTAGATTGTCAGACTCATCAGGAGAGAGAGGACACTTGAGTCCAGACTTAACAAACTTTGAGTCAGAAAAAAAAGTTCAATTCCAGATCAAATGTAAGAAAAGGCAGGTTATGTGTATTTGTTTACATGTCTGTGGTCGAGATAAACGTTATCTTAGGCTGAACAGCAGTGAGAGTAATCGATTGAACAGATCAAATGTCATTCAAGACAAAAATCGACCTGATGTTTCTCTTACTCAACTAATCTGAGTCAGCCGATGCTCAGGGCTTATGAGGAAAACAAAAACATCAGGAATTGTTGGAAACACAGTTCAACCCTATGGGCAGGTAGCTGACCTGAAGTAAGACTGAGTCTCTCATCGTGGGAAAACATGTAGTAGGAAAAAAGATTCCAGAGCTGTGATGAAACTCGCTGTAAGTTTGCAGCGGATCAATAGATTGAAAGCATGCGCTTTTACGGTCTCATGTTCATATAATCCATGCAGAAAATCTAATTTAGTTTTTTTTTCCCCCTTTCACTCAAATCTTATTATAATTTGGATTGAAACAAGCTGCCCTGCAGTGAAAGCAGCTTGTGTGTCTGCCTGTTGCACTGAAAACTGAGCAGGATCCAAATCCAGGAGCACAAATAATGAGCAGCATTACTTTATATTAGTTTATGAAGAGGGGAGCCTCAGGGAGCCTTCCAGGTGCTCCTCAACAGGAAACACAAACTGGAGCAGAAGGCGGTTATGTAACAGAAGAGCTGAGGACAGGAAACCGATTTTAAGATTTTACATAACATTTCAACCTGCATGTTTGTTTTTGTTCGATCTTGTGATTTTAATCAAAGCTGATTAAAGTAAGTGGACTGTAAAAGACACACAAAGGGTTAAATGCCTCCCTTACTGCTCTGCAGAGCACACAGTGTCTCTGCATGCTGAAGCTGTTTGTGTGCATTTAAATGTGACATTATGCCATCATTTAGGGAATGCATTTTCCCTTTTTATATGCAAATGAGCTTCATTGCAAACACGTCTAACTAAAAAATAATGCTGCTAACATCCACGGCAGGGGCGTGTCCAGAGGGGTCAAGGGGTGGCATGGCCCCGCCTAGAAATCTGATTGGCCACCCAAACATAACATATGAATGTCTATTTCATAAGACAGGTGCACAAGAAAGTAAGGCACTCTGTATTACTTGCAAGGAAATAACTGGCAATGTGTCGGGACCAAAACATTGCAAGTTAGACTGTGCAGGAGTGTGCATGCAAGTAATTTCAGTTCAGACTTTAACATAAATCTTCTTTTTGTGTAATTTAAACATTAAGCTAATGTTGCCATTATCAATCAATCATTATTTGTATAGTGCCAACTCACAACACAGCAAGTGTTATTTTGAGATGCTTTACAAAAGAGCATATGGGATAATATGCGGGAAGGATTTCCTGGCGTTCCTGTTGTCCACACTTCCTTGCTGCTGAGGTGGAAGTCGGGGCAGTCTGTGCGTGCATATCTTATTTTATAGAGTAGGTTTGATTGGTGAAGATAGAAAGGGTAGACAATTGATATTTATGTGAGTGTTTGTGCGCACATCCCACTTCAGGCCACCCCTGCATAAGTCAGAGCCACAGTTGGGCCACCTCAGTCAAAAAAATCTAGACACGCCCCTGATGCACGCGCAGTTAGAGTGAAAAAGTTACCGCCTGCTCAGAGTTGGTGGTCAATGTGCCACAGAGGATGTCAAACACAAACCTTCATGTGATTATGACTACAACTCTCTCTTTGTGTGATCAAAAACTGTGAATAAATTCTGTAAACATTAATTTGAGTTTTTACTACTATGAACATAATCAAGGGTGAAATCAGTCTGACCCTTTCAGCAGCTCATCACTTCTTCCACATGTGTGGAGACGGTCAGGAGCTGTTACGCATGATTGGGATACATGTGCTGTTGGTTTTTCCTTTAAGGTTGTCCTTGTTTGTTCCATTCAAGGAGGAAGCTTTGTTTTAAATGCTGAAATTCATGTCACGTTCAAAGAAAGAAATCAAGAGCAGGGGAAGGTTATGGGGGTGTTTGAGCCTGAATATCATATCATGTGCTTTAGACCTTAAGATGGAGCAGATAGCGGATGAAAATGAAACACAATTGTTGGTGCTATTAGCGACCACAACCTGTTACATGAGAGGTTCACTGTCACAGCATTGTGTGAGGACAGACGAGTTTAAGCATCTACATGTGTGTTGTTTGAAAGCCGACAGCCACAACACTAGTTCATAAGCCTCCTCATCACATCAGCACGAGCACTGAGGGAGGAGCCACACCCAGATCCAGAGCCGCAGTTGATCCCAAATATGATTCATACAGGATCTGCACCACAAAAGACTTCAGCATCTACCGCTCTGTTTTTTTTATGAGCAAATGCAAAGTCAAAGCAGGAAACAGTTAATACTTATTTTGATATATTTCCTCTAATGATAAGTCATAAAAGTGAACAGTACTGAAGGAGCCAACATGTGAATTTTATTTTTCTATTATGTTTTGCTCCTAATAGCAGTTTGACATCTAAAACTAGTGGTTTTCCCTAATTTATTGGTAATTTTGTGGTGAGAGGGTTTGATTATTTTCTGTTGACAGTCATCGTTATCCTTATTGTCATCATCGTGATTATCATCATCGTTTGGCCTTTTTGTTGAATAAATCAACAAACATATCTGGACTTTGAAATGTATTGTTGATATGAACGAGTCACAGGTACAGGCCCATTTAGTCAAAGGCTGCATTCTCCAATCTAAGACGCCACAATAAGTACTATGATGTGATTTTACTTTGATCATTTCCGTCAGGAGTGAGTGTTGATATGCGCCCACTCTCCCACAAGGAGAGTCAAAAACGTGATCTGTCGGTAGTGAGGGCAGAACAACTGGACATCCGTCTGGTGAATAATACAACAAACACATCATCAAGTCATTCCAGGCAGCATCTGAATGCTCCATAAAGCTCACTGCAAACACTGACGCCATGGTCGGCTACACGGGACACCAGCAGCAGTGTGCTAGAGACGTGGCACATGACAGTTTTCAGCCTTGAGGGAGGCGCTCTGTTTAATGAATTTATCTGACGCTGTCCGGCTTCACTTCCTGAAGACACACTGGACCATCAGTGGATCACAAGTCGCTCAACTTAACTCCACAGCAAGAGCAGAGTGAAACATGAACATATAAATCTACTTTTTAAAATGATGATTTACTAGTTTACGTCTCGGAAAGGTCCACCAGATTTTTACAATTATAGTAAAAATCACAGCAACAACAATAGAAATCATATACACCCTAATAATTGATAATTTCTCATTTTCAATTAACATATTTGTGCTTTTAAAACCACACACTGTCTCTCTCTCGTTCACCATACAGCTTCAGGCTGATTTAGACCCTGTTTTGGAGTTGTATGATGAAGAAATTCAGCCTGATGTACTACGTTAGTCGTGCAATGTACACTGAGGCACAACGGCTGATTGTGGACCGATCAGATGCTCCCCACAGGCAGGATGGGTTTCTGCCATGTTTGATATTTTGGTAGAGTTTGATTGAGATGTGCATATGAATTGAAAGCACTCCCGACTTCAACTTCCATCTGTGGGAGTTTCTATCGATAATTGTGAATGCTCCGTCCTGATTTAAGTTGTACAGTGTGAGCCAAAATCAGGAGATGTGGTCGTGTGGCGTAAATGATTCAGTCCTACAGTGTGAGCTGACATTCGACCGCAAATTTTATTCAATTGTACAGTGCAGGCCGGTCTTTAGTAGGGCAAGAAGTAAAGTCAGAGGATCAAGGAAAACAGTTGGGTTCATTGTCTGGTGACCATGAAGTCTGTTAGAATTTAAATTTCCGCAATGGGTTAAGTTGCAGTTAAACCAAATAATTCAAATGTCACAACCATCACTGTTTATGGATAGGTTAAGTAATGGAAACTCTAGACATTAAAGCCATTTTTTGTAAAGTCAGGTGTTCCTCCAGTTCATTACTTTATTCTGCAAAATGTAGGGGGAGGTGGATTCTTTAATAAGATATTCATCTGAAGGTAGCTTCCAGGGCGTACAAAGAGTTAAGTCTCCAGAACACACTTCATTCAGTTTGGGAGTGACACCCAAAGGTAGGCCTGCGACCTAAAAGTGTCCCGCCCCCTTTGTCCATCTGAGACTGAACTAATCACTTTAGCCACTTTGGCAGTCTCACTCCCGCCTGGAATGCTAAAAGGGCAGTTTGGGTAACGTGTTGTTAACACCTTGATTTATTTCCCCGGAGTTGAACCAACAAACAGCAGCAGGTAGGTGAACTATTGATTCTGCATTAATTGAAGGTAATGACGGTGATAAGGACTCAAACCATAGTCGATGTAACGGTGCAGCTGCAGAGGATGTCGGGTATGACATTTCACAACATGTCTAGACTGTGGTGTGTTCAGAGCTGACACGGTGAATCTGTTGTGTTTGTTAAGATTTCTGATCAGGGTGTTAGAGAACTTTAGGGTCTATGATGACGGTGCACGTTGTGTTTTAGACAAGTTTCCGTTTCAGAAAAGGATCTGAGCTGTGGTGTCATTCGATAGCTTCTTTAAATTATCATGAATCATCAACCTTGAAGCAACAACACACCCTGATACAGTAGAAGGTTTTTTCACTCCATCAGTCTCTTAATGCACTCACACAGGCAGTCAGAGCACCTCACATGATATACATTAAGGAAAGAGTGGGGGGGTGACGGTGTGAGTGGTGAGTCGAGATACTCTGGTGTAGCAGTATATACTGTATGTCTGTGCATTAGTGGGCATATGGCTTTGCAACTTCTTGAGTTGCTAATTTTTCTGGAAACCTAATCCACGTTGGGTGACATTTTCCTTTAATTTCTTGATTTGAGTTTAAGGAGTTTAGTGCGTCAGTGAGGCTTAGAAAGGTCGCAGTCCCAGTTCTACAGCTTATTAGAATAAAAATGAATAAGCTGTGTGAGCACAAATAACTTGATCTGCACTGTGAAATGATTGGATTCCTCTTGTAGGGTTCAATAACAACATTTTAATACTTGTTTCTAGTGTTACAACATCTGCTGATCAGAAGCCTAATGATCATGTGAATTCATTTGCCAATTGATTTCATTGAAAAAGAGTGATAGCTAACTCACAAGCGACACTACTCGTTTGAATATGAAGCCAAGGGGCAGTAAACACTGCCATGGAAACAGCAAGCTCCACCAATCAGAGACGTTGTTGTGACACTCAATGATCGTAGGGAGTGTAGATCCTTTCCCCAAGATTGCTAATAAACAAAGTTTTTCTTAATATGAGTTTGATATCATACGAACTTGTGGCTCCTACAGGAGCACAAACCATCGTTCCACACTCAGGTCGCTCGTGGTCAGCCTACCTTGGATGGTTATGGCATACATAATAATCAAATCCTAATAATCAAATCCACAATGGAGAAAATTAATGAGATTTTTACTTCTGGAACCAGCTCGATAGTCAAGCTTTGATTCATGCAAACTTATTAAAAAGGACTTTTCTTAATGTATGCTGTAAATCTAAGCTACTAACACCTGGAGTACAGCACTTCTCCTCCTGATACAATGAACCTCACATTCAAATGGCCTGAACAAATAGCTGACTTAAAATGGAATCAAACCAAGTAAACGTTAGTGAGTAATAATCTGACTAACCACGCTCACATGGAGTCAGACTTCCCCTCCTCAGCAGTCTGCAAAGGCCGACCTGAGAGGCTGCAGAGTCTAATCTGTGGATCGATACATTGGCTCACTTAACGGACGAAGAAGGCAGCAGGTCCCTGGGGGAATTATTGCCAGGAAGAACTCTAAATAGTCTCATCATCGGCTCCAGTGTCTCTCTGAGCCTCAAAACAAGCGTCAGGAGTCAGACAGGGTGGAAGTCTCTGCTTACAGCTCAAAACACATAAATGCAGAAAAACAAGTGCTCGACTTCTAATTATCTGCACGTACAGGTGTGCATCGTCTTTGTAGCCTCACAGTATTTCACACTGACATACATTGTGTTCATGGATCCTTTTAATTGACCGTGGTGTTGAAAGATTTGCAATGCCTTTTTGAGAAAAAGGACTTTGCTCAGATCAAGATTGGCGCTGCTAAAAAATTCCATTGTGCAATTTTCCCTTCAGCTGTTAATCACCATGCAACCTGTTTTTGAGATTAGGTTATTTACATGTGCTGGTGCAGCTTGTTGGAATGAAGTTCTAATATTTCTTGACATTAATTAACAATTCGCTGATGTTCTTACAGAAATGTATGTTTTGTTAATCTGTGTGTGTTTTCTACAGGAGGCGGTCGGAGGCTGAGAGGAGCAGAGCCTGTACCAGAGGACAACTCAGTGAGTATCTTACTTTGACTAAAATAGAAATGAAAGGTTTTTTAAAATATATTTTTAAAGGTTTCTCTCTTGGGCTCACTCAACAGAAACTGAATAAAACTGACTATGTAAGTAAGTCACAGAAACATTTGGAATGTCCTAATCGACTGTTTCAGCCCTGATCTGGAGTCCTAGAAAATTGGGTTGATCTGACGTCGAGTCTGATCTAATTGACCTAAATTCTGATAAAAAAATATGTCTGACACATTTAAATAACAGCCTTCTAAATTGAGCATAACTTACTTTCCCTGAGCTACTTACCCAAAGGCCCTTGCTCAACACTTTTTAAGGTGATTAGTCCTGCAAGATTAATCCTCTGGGGACAATCGATGTCTGTAGCAGTTTTTCTTTTTTTTTTTTTTTTTAATGGGAATGTTTCAAATTATTTTGTAGATAATTTCCTCTGGAATGTGTTTGACTATCAGACCGACTAACACCGCCTTCCCTGGAAACACACAACTAGTGTGACAATTGTTAGATGCCAACTATCCATTGGCAGAGCAAGGTGTGTTCACACTTCATACCTTTGTGGCTCGTTCTTCAAGCAGAGCTATTTTAGATAAGAAAACTGATTTTTTTCAGGGGGCTATGAAGCAGAGATGATGTATATGCAGATGACTGAAAGTGACTCAGATGTCTCTTTAAAATTAATCACAACAGCTGTTTTGGGAATAGACCAGGTGACTGTTTTGGTGCTCACTGACCCGATGTCCACGCAGATATGTGACGAGCCATCTCAGTTCACCGAGGGAGAGAGACCACGTCCTCAAGGATCGTCCCCCGTCGAGGAGTATCCTGAAATGGACAAATACACAGACAGTGACAAAGAGGTACAAAGCACAGACACATCAGCATGCTACACAGGAAATAAACCACCGATCCACATTACAAAGAACTTGTTTTCATAATGTTTAATGACCTGAAAATACAGTGAACGCATCAATTAGGCCAAGAAAGATTATTTTTCATAATCCTTCCAACAGCTGAGGAAAGTAGATTTCTTTATAGCCAGACATTTTAGAAACAGGGTTATTACAGAGACCAGACTATAACCTGGTTACCTAAATAGGCTACTTGTAAACACACTGAGTCCATGAACAGTCTGTTCGAGTATAGATGATCATGGACTCACTCAAATTAAGTTAGAAAAACAGGCTTGTGACCCAGAGAAGGAAGCCTGTGTTTGGCTCATTTAGCCTGACACGGATCTATCTGTGCGCTCAAATCAAAGTAGGAGGTGGATTGTTAAAGTCTTTAGGTAAAGATAAGTGAAAATGAAGAAGACTGGACTATTCCACATGAAGTCACAGATTAAGGTCAAATGTGACAAATATGTAGATAATTTAAAATTTGTATAAAAGCCAAAAGATATTTCACTATGTATTCTTAAACACATAAACTGGGATTTCAAATGTTCAATTTCGATGTTTAGGTATGATTGCTTTTTGTCCTATGAGGAGGCTTGTTACAATATTTGGAAATTAATTTCAAAGGTAGAAGTCAGAAAAAGATGGAACTCAAACAAGTACATTTAAAGGATTAATAAATAAAGTAACCCACTACTAGTGAAATGCTTTTTTATGGTCGTCCAGGCAACATTGTGTGGTCTGAGATGGGCTGTGTTTTGCTTACAAATGCATATAGTAATAATGACCATGACTCAGCTGCTCTGTGTATTAATACAGAGTATTTCATGTATCCTTCCCTTTCAGAGCAAATAGTTTCAAATCCTGTTGATGGATCAACTTCAGTATTATTTTTTGTTTTTTTGTAAGAATTCTTTTTTTTTCTACTTTTCTTTTTAGTGTGAAGCGGAGCATGACCCACATCGCAAAGGTGGGGGTGGAAAGAAAAGTAAAAAGTCTGGGCTTGGGTCCATGTTTGAAAAGCGCTCGACATCAAAGACACACAAACTGAAGGTGAGACGTTCCCCAGCTTCTCCTCTCTGTTGTGTGTAGATCTGTGAATCCCTTCATGCTGTGCTGCGGCGGAGAATGACACACCTCGAGGTGAAGTGATTCTTACCTGTTCTACTTTGATGTGTCGACAGGAAGCTCACAGCCCTGAGTCTGAGGTGATCGTGAAAACAGCCCAAGATGGATGCGCAGAGGGTCTCATTTACGGTGGAGGGGGGAGAGAGGGGCTCTTCATTAAGGAAGTGGTACCAGAGTCCCCGGCCTCAAAAAGTTTGAAACTGAAAGAAGGTAAACTACTTCAACTTCAACTTTAAAGTCCCCAAAGGGCGATTGGTTTTGCAGCAAGGCATAAAAAGGACAGAAAAAGACGAAAGACATTTAAAAAGCTAATGAGGTAAAATGGATAAACAACAGATGATGCTCTTAGCAGCTTCCATTTCAGAAAGAATAAAGTGCTGAATCAGCATGAAATATAAACAGGTCACTGATATTCATCACTAGTAACAAATGTGAACATTTTAACTCACTATACAGTAGTGTTGTAGTCAAAACCGCACTAACAGAGACCAAAGACATACGCGAGACCAGAGTGCTCCAAGACCGAGACAAAAACAAGACATTGAGGGATCGAGACCGAAACAAGACCAAGACCATAATGGGGCATGTCACTTGCTTAGACAGAAACACCGGGACGGTTGCAACCGTAACCGGGAGAAAAAAAAAAAAATTATGAATGAATTTAAGTGATTTGTTTTTTTTAGATAGGAGTTTTCCTTCTGATCACAGAAAAGACATGGCGGGTCTTGATCTAAAATCCAGAGTCCGAAAAATGACCAAGAGAAATGTCTATGAGAATAATTTAACTTTATTCCTTTAAAATTCAGTTTCATAGACTGAAAGCCTTCTCATATAAGTGCTTCTGAATGTTTTTTTCTCATTCACACAGGTGATCAGGTTCTGAGTGCCACTGTATATTTTGACAACGTTCCATATGAGGACGCCATTCAGATTCTGGAGCACGCTCAAGCGTACAAAGTGAAGCTCTGCTTGAAACGCAAACCAGACGTCCCAGAGACCGAACCCATCATGGAATCTGATGTCATCCCCGTAAATATTTTTCAGTTATTTTATCAAAGTCTTTGTGATAAATGGTCTTAAGACTGAAATGTAATTTGTATAATTCTGTTTTCTCAACAGGAGGATGACACGTATACTCCTGAAATGAGGGAGCATGGAAAAACCAAAAGGCGTAGTGATGCCCGCATTTCATGGCCCAAGTTTCATACCCTAGGAAGGAAGTCCCACTTTACGAGGTCTCACAGTTCCTCAGAGGCCGACGAGCAGAGAAAGCTTGAGCTTAGTCCCCCCACAAGTGACACAGAGTCTCCGATAAAATCCCAGGATGCTGTCAAAGGCAAAAAGAGGAATAAAATGAAGCTTTCTTTTCTGAAAAAGAGAGGCCGTGTAGGTTCATCTGAAGATCTAGAAACAGACACGGTGACAACTGGGCAGATCAGTGGCAAAATGGTTTCACCTGAGTGCCCTGAAAGCTCCTCTGGAGAAACCCCTGAAGTCTATGTGACAGCTTCGGAAGACTTGCAAAATGAACAACAACTGACACACAAGATGGAGCTCATAACTATTGATAGCACTTTGAAAACAGAAGATCTAACTGTGGCTCTGGCAGATCAAGAAAGCCCCTCTGGTGCAAAGTCTCCTGAGGGTAAGAAAAAGAAGAAAGAAAGATCTGAATTAAAAATGAAAATTTTGGGGAAGGATAAATCACACAAGAAAGAAGCAAAAGCAAAAGCCTCACCAAAGAGGTTGAAAACACTGGGGGCAAGTATCGAAATAGCAGATCAACCTGAAAATGAAAAGTCAAATGTAATCCCAGGTCTTGAGACACACAAAGAGCTAAAGGGAGATGAACAAGGACCTGGCGCAATCTCAGCCAAACCATTGACAACGCAAACGGACACCAGCTTGCCAAAGGTGGAACTTGAAATATCTGATGTTGCATTGGTGAAAAAGTCTCCAAAGAAAGGAGAAGCAAAAACAAAGAAAGACAAGGACAATAAACAAAAACAAGAAACCAAGACATTCAAACTGCCAAAAATAGGCTTTGGTGACATTGATATTCAAAAAACAAATGTAAATGTTGAGGACTGCACAACTAAAATTGAGCCTCCTACAAGTGATGGTACAGAAGTGAAAGAGGACCCTTACGAACGTCTGTCAAAAAGCAGTCTTTCCAAAACACAACTTCCCAAACGTGAAGACATTGAGATTCCTGGTATGGAGGACTTGTCTAGGAAGACCGCAGCCAGAGGAATAAAAGAACCCAAAGTGGTTTATACAGGACATTATGATGAAATTACATCTGAAACTATGCCAATGTCAATTGATGTTGACAGTGTTAAAGAGGCAGTTTCGAAATTGCCTGGATTTAAGCTGCCTAAGGTTGACACATCTGGTGTGCCTATTCCCGAAGAAATAACTGTGATAGACGCCAATGCACAAAGAATATCAGTCAAAACACCTACAAAAGTTGTAGACAACAAATCAAAACATGAGACACACTTTACTAGGTTTGACACATCGGCCTCTACAAGCATCTCCAAGACCACAGTCAAACTACCAAAGGTCGCACCTGATGGGTTAGCCTCAGAGGTGCTTCTAATTGAAGCCAAGGTGGAAAAGAAAGACAAACCCCAGAAACTGAGTGGCAAAGAGATTAAAACTGAGGTTTATAAACGAGAAGATATAATAATACCTGGAAAGGAAAGTGCAGATGAAGAAGCTGTAGCTCTGGGAAGCGATGATAAGAGATCAAAGAAGAAAACAACAGGGATTGCAATGCCAGACATAAAAATCCCTCACATTGGATTTGACTTTGGAAAACAAAATCTAAATCAGGAAAAAGATGACAATATCAAAGGAGGAAGGACTATAGTCATCCCAGAAGTACAAACGTCAAAAACTGAAACAAAGAAAGCGATGGGGCACATTGGAGGAGCCATATCGGATGTGAAGGTACCTGAAATCGATGGGATTGAATACATTGATTCAGTAAGTGGTTCACAATTTGAAAAGAATGGTGGCATCGGACTTACAGGTTTTGGCGTTAATCTTGATGCTTCAAAGCCAAATGCTGACATCTCCTTTCCAGAGATAAAACGTGAAGCGTATGTTTACGCAAAGGAGCACACATCAATGGACAAAAACATTGATGCAGGGATAAATACGATTGAACAGGAGGGACAGGGTAGCAAGTTCAAAATCCCAAATCTTGGCCTCTCCATGCCAAAGGTGAAAGGCCTTCCAATGAATACAGGACTATCAGAAAAAGGTGTAGATGTTACACTAACAGGAGCTAAAGCAGAGGCTGAACACCAAGAAGTTCCTCGGGTTGAAGTAACTCTTGGGGGCATAGATGTTTCGATTCAAGAGGAAAAGCTGGATGTTGAAAAATCTGAGCTTGCAATCAAAACTCAGCAGACGGATCTTAAACTTCATGGACAAGGAAGAAAGATCACGATGCCAGAGTTAGGAATTAAAATGCCAAAATTGAAGGGGCCTCAATTCGACTTAAGCCTATCAAAGAAAGGTGCCGATGTCAAACTACCAGAGGCCAATGCTGAGGTCAAACTCATAGATGCTCCAGAGATTGATGTTACGCTTGGTAACGTAGAGATTTCTATTCCAGAGCCTGACTTGGAAATCAAACCTCTACAAACTGAAGGTGAACTTGACAGACACGGAGGCAAGATAAAAATGCCAAAGATTGGAATCACAATGCCAGAATTAGAAGGGCCTGACATTGATTTGAGGTTCTCAGAGAAAGATGTTGATGTAATATTACCCAAGGCTAAAGCTAAGGTTGAAACCCCAGAAGGCCCTAAAGTTTCTGTGGATATACAACACCCAAAAAGTGAAGCAGAAATTGGTGTGCAAGGAAGCAAGGTTAAAAAGTTGGGAATCACAATGCCAAAAGTAAACTTTCCTGAAATTGACTTCAGCTCATCTAAGAAAGATGTAGATGTGAAATTACCGGAAGCCAAAGCAGATGTCAGACTCCCTGATGCTGAACTAAAATCACCCTCTGCTAAAGTGGACATTAAAGTTTCAAAAAGCAAATCTGTTGAAAAGAATATGGAAGGATCAACATCCAAATTTAAAATGCCATCTCTCAAACTACCCAAATTTGGAGGTGCTACTCAAAATGCAGGTGTTGAAATATCTAAAAAGAACAAAGGTATTCCAATTCCTGAAACACAATTGAAACCACTTGAGGAAGGTGCAGTTGACATTACAGCACCAAGTGTTGATATTGAGGGCCCATCTCTTGATGTGAAGAAAACACAAGCTGAACTTGATGGAAAAGGACACAAATTCAAAATCCCCAAATTTGGAGCCTCAGTGCCAAAACTTAAAGGTCCCGAAATTGATTTAAGCTTTTCACAAAGAAAGGTTGGTGTACCTGAAGCTAAAGCAGAAGTCAAACTCCCTCAAGTTGAATGTACAGATCCTGATATTAAAGTTGAGATCAAAGCTCCAGAGATTGAAGTTCAACAACAGGATTTTGAAGGATCACCATCAAGATTTAAGATGCCAACATTCAAACTACCAAAATTTGGGTTTGATATGACACATGTATCTGTGGAAGAACGTGATATGGACAAAGATATGAAAATTGAAGGACCTGACCTTAATATTCAAGCAAAAGGGTTAGCAGTTAATATTGCAGCACCCAAAATTGACACTGAAGGACCTTCAATAGATATGCAATCAACTGGAACTAAACTAGATGGAAAGGGAACCAAGTTTAAAATGCCTCATCTTGGAATATCCATGCCAAAAGCTAAAGGGCCAAAACTTGATTTCAACCTGTCAAGGAAAGACACTGATGTCTCATTACCAGTGGCGGAGGTGGATGTTAAACTTCCAGAGGTTGATTTCGAAGCAGCAGATGTGCCATTTCCAGAGAGAATGGAAATTCCAGATGCTAAAGTTGAAGTCAAACTTCCAGAAACCACTCAAATAAATGTGGACATGAAACCACCAGAGTTTGAAACAGACGGATCTTCTCTGGAATTTAAAATACCAACGTTTGGAATCAATTTGCCAAAAGTAAAAGGACCAGAAGTTGACTTAAGCTTATCAAAGAAAGATGTAGATATGGCATTACCACAGACAAAATTAGAGGTCAAACTTCCAGATGTGCCCAAATTTGATGTCAGTCTTGGAAAAGCAGAAGTGACAATGCCAGAGGCTATGGTTAAAGTGAAACAACCTGAAGTGGAACTCAAACCTTTGGAGACTGATATTGAACTTGAAAGGAAAGGTGGTAAGTTCAAAATGCCTAAGTTTGGTATCACAATGCCAAAAGTTAAAGGGCCTGAAATTGATTTAAACTTCTCAAAAAAAGACCTGACCCTATCAGAAGCCAATGCAGAAGTAAAACTCCCTGATGTTGACCTGAAAAAGTCTTCTGCTGAAGTAGAAATTGAGGCTCAATATCGGACAACACGTGACATTGCAGCACAAAATATTGATATTGTGGTTCCTTCACTTGATGTGAAAATAACTGAAACAGAAGGTGTGGGAAAAGAAGGCAAGTTTAAAGTACCAAAGTTTGGAATATCATTGCCAAAAGTACAAGGTACTAAAATTGATGTAAGCTCTCCGAAGAAAGGTGTGGATGTCAAATTACCAGATGCTAAGGCCCAATTCCCAGAAGCTCCTGAAATTGATGTCAAACTTGGTAAAGTGGATCTTTCTATTCCAGAAGCTAAGATTGAGGTTAAAAAACCTCAGCTGGAATCAGAGACCTTGCAGTTTGAAGGTGAACTTGCTGGGCAAGAAAGCAAGTTCAAGACGCCAAAGTTTGGAATATCAATGCCTAAAGTGAAAGGACCTGAATTTGACTTCAGCTTATCAAAGAAAGATGAAGACACCACACAACCAAAAGCCAAAGCAGAGGTTATTCTCCCTGATGTTAAACTTCAAGAACATTCTGCTAAAGTGGAAATTAAAGCTCCTGGGATTGAGGCTCAATCAAGTAACCTAAAAGCATCGCCTTCAAAATTTAAAATGCCCACATTCAAATTTCCCAAATTTGGAGTAACAACTCCAAATGTCAGCGCTGAGGTACCTGATATGGACAAAAATATCAAAATTGAAGGAGCTGACTTAAAAATATCAGTGCCATCTACAGATATCGATGTACCAAAAGTTGAAGCAGAGGTCAAATTGCCAGAGGTGGAAGTAAAAGATAGTTCAGAGTGGGCTGTAAAAGATGATCAGCCGGGTGTTGAGTTTGATATAAAACTGAAAAAGCCAAAGTTTTCACTACCCAGTTTTTCATTTTCAAAACAAAGTGTAAAGGCTCCAGAAGTTGATGTCAGTCTTCAGAGTGTGAATGTTGCAATTCCAGAGGGAAAGGTTGAAGTGAAAGGAGGGGAAGTGGATCTACAATTACCGGAGGGGGAAGCAAAAGTTGATGGTGAACGGAGCAAGTTTACAATGCCAAAGTTTGGATTCACAATGCCTGAGGTAACAGGGCCTGAAATAGATTTTAGTTTATCTAAGAAAGATGGCAATGTGACACTACCAGAAGCCAAAGCTGAAGTCCAAATCCTTGACTTGGAAGTGAAAAAACCTTCTGCTGAATTGGAAATTAAAGCTCCTGAGATCAAGGTGGCGAAGAAGGATACAGAAGGATCACCATCTAAGTATAAGTTGCCTACATTTAAACTACCAAAATTTGGAGTTGGAATGCCAAGTGCTGTAGCAGAAGTACCTGAAGCCAACAAAGACCTAAAAATTGATGGAGCAGACATTAAAATTCCTGAAGAAGTTCTCACAGTTGACATTGGGAGCCCATCAATAGATATGAAAATGACAGGAATAGAACACGAAGGAAAAGCAGGCAAGTTTAAAATGCCAAAGTTTGGCATAACAATGCCTAAAGTAACAGGGCCTGAAATTGATATAAATCTATCAAAGAAGGACATAGATGTGACACTCCCTGAAGCTAAAGCTGAAGTCAAAAGACCCGAAGTTGAACTGCAAAAACCCTCTGCTGAAGTAGAATTCAAAGCACCTGAGATCAAAATTCAAACAAAAGATAAAGACGGCTCACCATCAAAATTTAAGATGCCTACTTTTAAGCTACCAAAATTTGGAGTCAGTATCCCAAGTGCCACTGTAGAACTGCCTGAAACTAACAAGGACCTCAAAATTGATGGAGCTGATATAAAGCTTTCTGGAGACATTCCCCAAGTTGATATTGCAGCCCCCAGAATTGACATTGAGGGCCCATCCATAGAGATGCAAACTTCAGGTACTGAACATGTAGGAAAAGGAAGCAAGTTTAAAATGCCAACTCTAGGTTTAAATGTGCCTCAAGTTAAACAACCTGATATTGATTTAAGCTTGTCAAAGAAAGATGTGAATGTGACACTTCCAGAGGTCAAAGCCGAAGTCAAACTCCCTGATGTTAAAATGAATGAGCCCTCTGCTGAATTGGACATTAAAGATCCTGAAATCAAAGTGGCAATGAAGAACACAGTAGGATCACCAACAAAATTTAAGATGCCAACATTCAAATTACCAAAATTTGGAGTTAGCATGCCAAGTGCCACTGTGGAAGTGCCTGACACTAACAAAGACGTAAAAATCGATGGAGGAGCAGTAAGATTTCCTGAAGAGGTTCTCACAGTTGCAGCACCCAACATTGACATTGAAGGCCCTGCAATAGATGTAAAATCTATAGGAACAGAACAAGAAGTGAAAGGGAGCAAGTTTAAAATGCCAAAGTTTGGAATAACAATGCCTAACGTAACAGGGCCTGAAATTGATTTAAGTTTATCCACGAAAAATGTAGACTTGACACTCCCTGAAGCTAAAGCTGAAGTCAAACTCCCTGATGTTGAACTGCAAAAACCCTCTTCTGAAGTAGAATTTAAATCACCTGAGATCAAAGTTCAAACAAAAGATAAAGAAGGCTCACCATCAAAATTTAAGATGCCAACATTTAAACTACCAAAATTTGGAATGGGTTCTCCAAGTGCCCATGTAGAACTGCCTGAAACTGACAAAGAACTCAAAATTGATGGGGCTGATATGAAAATACCTGAAGAGGTTCTCCAAGTCGTTATTGCAACACCCAGCATTGACATTGAGGGCCCATCCATAGAGATCAAATCTACAGGAACTGAACATGTAGGAAAAGGAAGCAAGTTCAAAATGCCAAGTCTTGGTTTCAATGTGCCTCAAGTTAAACGACCTGATATTGATTTAAGCTTGTCTAAGAAAGATGTGAATGTGACACTTCCAGAGGTCAAAGCCGAAGTCAAACTCCCTGATGTTGAAATGAAAGAGCCTTCAGCTGAATTTGACATTAAAGATCCTGAAATCAAAGTGGCATTGAAGAACAAAGAAGGCTCACCATCAAAGTATAAGATGCCCACATTCAAACTACCAAAATTTGGAGTCAGTACGCCAAGTGCCACTGTGGAAGTGCCTGAAACTAACAAAAATCTCAAAATTGATGGGGCTGACATGAGTATTACTGAAGATCTCAACATCAACATTGCTGCACCGAGCATTGACATTGAGGGCCCATCCATAGAGATGAAAACTTCAGTGACTGAACATCCAGAAAAAGGAAGCAAGTTTAAAATGCCAAAGATAGGAGTATCAAAGCCTAAAGTAAAAGGGCCTGATATTGATATAAATCTATCAAAGAAAGACGTCGATGTGACACTCCCTGAAGCTAAAGCTGAAGTCAAACTTCCTGAAGTGGAACTGCAAAAACCCTCCGCTGAAGTAGAATTTAAATCACCTGAGAAAAAACTTCAAACAAAAGACAAAGAAGGCTCACCTTCAAAATTTAAGATGCCCACATTCAAACTACCAAAATTTGGAGTCAGTGTGCCAAGTGTCACTGTGGACATGCCTGAAACTAACAAAGATCTCAAAATTGATGGAGCTGACATGAATATTCCTGAAGATCTTAAAATCAACATTGCTGCACCGAGCATTGACATTGAGGGTCCATCCATAGAGATGAAAACTACAGGAACTGAACATCCAGAAAAAGGAAGCAAGTTTAAAATGCCGAAGCTAGGAGTATCAATGCCTAAAGTAAAAGGGCCAGATATTAATATAAATCTATCAAAGAAAGATGTAGATGTGACACTCCCTGAAGCTAAAGCTGAAGTCAAACTCCCTGATGTTGAACTGCAAAAACCCTCCGCTGAAGTAGAATTTAAATCACCTGAGATCAAACTTCAAACAAAAGACAAAGAAGGCTCACCTTCAAAATTTAAGATGCCCACATTCAAACTACCAAAATTTGGAGTCAGTATGCCAAGTGCCACTGTGGAAGTGCCTGAAACTAACAAAGATCTCAAAATTGATGGAGCTGACATGAATATTCCCGATGAAGATCTCAAAATCAACATTGCTGCACCGAGCATTGACATTGAGGGTCCATCCATAGAGATGAAAACTACAGGAACTGAACATCCAGAAAAAGGAAGCAAGTTTAAAATGCTGAAGCTAGGAGTATCAATGCCTAAAGTAAAAGGGCCGGATATTGATATAAATCTATCAAAGAAAGATGTAGATGTGACACTCCCTGAAGCCAAAGCTGAAGTCAAACTCCCTGACGTGGAAGTGAAAAAACCTTCTGCTGAATTGGAAATCAAAGCTCCTGAGATCAAGGTGGTGAAGAAGGATACAGAAGTATCACCATCTAAGTATAAGTTGCCCACATTTAAACTACCAAAATTTGGAGTTGGAATGCCAAGTGCCGTTGCAGAAGTACCTGAAACCAACAAAGACCTAAAAATTGATGGACCAGACATTACAATTCCTGAAGAAGTTCTCACAGTTGACATTGAGGGCTCATCAATAGATATGAAAATGACAGGAATAGAACACGAAGGAAAAGCAGGGAAGTTTAAAATGCCAAAGTTTGGCATAACAATGCCTAAAGTAACAGGACCTGAAATTGATATAAATCTATCAAAGAAGGACATAGATGTGACACTCCCCGAAGCTAAAGCGGAAGTCAAACTACCCGAAGTTGTACTACAAAAACCCTCTGCTGAAGTAGAATTCAAAGCACCTGAGATCAAAGTTCAAACAAAGGATAAAGAAGGCTCACCATCAAAATTTAAGATGCCTACTTTTAAACTACCAAAGTTTGGAATCGGTATTCCAAGTGCCAGTGTAGAACTGCCTGAAACTAAAAAAGACCTAAAAATCGATGGAGCTGATATAAAGATTTCCGGAGACGTTCCCCAAGTTGATATTTCAGCCCCCCATATTGACATTGAAGGTCCATCAAAAGATATTAAAATCAAAGGAATTGAACATGAAGGAAAAGGGAGCAAGTTCAAAATGCCAAGTCTAGGTTTTTCAGGGTCTCATGTTCAACACCCTGATATTGATTTAAGCTTGTCAAAGAAAGATGTAGATGTGACTCTACCAGAGGCCAAAGCTAAAGTTCAACTCTCTGGTGTCGAACTTAAAGAATCTTCCGCCAAAGTGGAAGTGATAACTCCACAAGTTGATGTTCAGACAAGTTATACTGAAGGATCACCAACAAAATTTAAAATGCCAACATTTAAATTACCCAAATTTGGAGCAAGTGCTGCACAGGTCAGTGTTGAAGTACCTAACATTGACAAAAACATTAAAATTGATAAGGAAAAGCTGGAAATATCGAAAGAGGGAGTTACTGTGGATGTCACACGACCCAGTTCAGACATTGAAGGCATATCTGTGGATCTGAAAGGTAAAGGAAGTGAAATTGAAGGATCAGGAAGCAAGTTTAAACTGCCTAATTTTGGCATCTCCATGCCCAAAGTTAAAGGACCTGAAATTGATCTAAGTTTATCAAACATAAATGCGAATGTTACACTACCAGAGGCCAAAGCTGAAGTCAAACTGCCTGAAGTTGAATTCAAGGAACATAAAGATGCTACCGCAGTACCAGATGCACCTACAGTTGAGGTTGAGGCCAAGTCAAGGCAACCAAGTTGGACATTTCCTAAGTTTTCATTTTCAAGGACAGGTACTAAAGCTCCTGATGGTGATATCGATTTTGAAACAGCCGAAGTTGATGTTTCATTAGAAGTTGCCAAAGAAGATCCCTGTCCCCCAGATGTTGAAGTCCAGGTACCTTCAGGGGCTATCACAATGGAAGAACTCCCTGCGGTAGAAACTGAATCAAACTTGAAAAAAAGTAGATTTTCGCTACCTAGACTATCTTTCTCAAAGTCAAGCATTAAAGAACCTGAGGTCAGTGCTGAACTTCCACAGGTGGATGTTTCTCTTTCAGCGGGAGAAGTGATAATCACACAACCTCAACTAGAAAGTATCACTGAGCTTGAAACTAAATATGATGGACAAGGAAGCAAGATTAAACTGCCAACTTTTGGTATCTCCATGCCCAAAGTTAAAGGACCTGAAATTGATCTAAGTTTATCAAACATAGATGCGAATGTTACACTACCAGAGGCCAAAGCTGAAGTCAAACTGCCTGAAGTTGAATTCAAGGAACATAAAGATGCTACCGCAGTACCAGATGCACCTACAGTTGAGGTTGAGGCCAAGTCAAGGCAACCAAGTTGGACATTTCCTAAGTTTTCATTTTCAAGGACAGGTGCTAAAGCTCCTGATGGTGATATCGATTTTGAAACAGCCGAAGTTGATGTTTCATTAAAAGTTGCCAAAGAAGATCCCTGTCCACCAGATGTTGAAGTCCAGGTACCTTCAGGGGCTATCACAACGGAAGAGCTCTCTGCGGTAGAAACTGATGTAAACTTGAAAAAAAGTAGATTTTCGCTACCCAGACTATCTTTCTCAAAGTCAAGCATTAAAGAACCTGAGGTCAGTGCTGAAATTCCACATGTGGATGTTTCTCTTTCAGAGGGAGAAGTGATAGTCACACAACCTCAACTAGAAAATATAACCGAGCATGAAACTGAATATGATGGACAAGGAAGCAAGTTTAAATTGCCAAAGTTTGGCATTGCACTACCAAAAGCAAAAGGACCTCAAGAAGAGTTAAATGCACCACAGAACGATGTAGAGATTAAACTACCAGAAGTTAAAGTTCAGGTCAAACTTCCTAAAATTGAAGTTAAGTCTGCATCTAGTGTCGACATGAAAGCATCTGAGACTGAAGCCAAGGCTAAAGACATTGGAGGATCACCATTAACATTGAAAGGTCCAAGTGTAGAGTTCAAGACAGATGTTGAGACACCAACGACAGAAACTGAAAGTCAGGGCTCTCCTAGTAAATTCAAACTACCATCATTTAAAATGCCAAGGCTGAGCTTCTCAAAGCCCAAACCTGAAGACCAATCTTCACCCGTCGAAGCTGAATGTCTAGAAGAACAGCTGGAAATTAAAATCGAGCCGAAAGAAGAGAACAAGTCCCCCAAAATGACTTTGACATCAATTGGTGAAATGTTCCAGAATTTTGATGTGGAATTTCAGGTTCCGAAAACAGACACCATGGAAGGAAATCTTGAAAACGCAAAGGAAGTCCACAAAGCAGATGGACTCAGTGGAAAGTTAGAGGAAAAAGAAAAGGAAACACATATCAAGCAAGATGCTACCAGAAGTCCTGAGAGGACAGGTTGGTTTAAATTTCCTAGGTTTGGACTGTCCTCCCCATCAGAACCTGCAAAGAGTCCTGAAAAAGACAAGAAGGAAAAGAGCCCTGAAGGGGAAACAGTGGATGACACAATAAGCCCTACCTGTTCTGTCCAGTCATCAGATGCCTTTGCTGATATTAGCTCTGCAATGACAAGTGAGCATGTCGGTCTGTCCTTATCTTCTCCAACCAAAGTAACTGTCAAATACTCTGATCCCAACACTGCTACAGGACTCGGAGAGGTGCATCGTAATATCATCACTTCCACCACAAGGACTGAGCTGTTCTCCGTAGAGCCCAACTTGCCTGAGAAAATTACCATTCTGTCATCTGGAGTTTCTTCATCATCTGAAGACACACTCAGACTGGAATCTGGAAAAATACATGTCATTACATCAAACATAGAAGCAACCCCAGAAGCACAGCATGCCAAGCTTCTGACTACCGTCCAAGTGCAGTCAGTCGGAGGCCTTCCTCTTAGATCAGAGGGCAAAGAAGCTGCATCGTGGACTGTTGAAGATTCACAAGGCGGCAAGAAAACAGTCTTTGAGAGACATTTAGTAACAGAGACATCAAGTGAAAGAAGTGAAAGCAAAGAAACAATTGTTATAACTAAACAAATCACGCGCATGTTAGACTCCGCTGAGCACATCTCAGGCGAGACAGCTTCTTCCATTCAACGACTTAGAGAGACTGTGCACTCGGAGAAAATGAGGTTCTTTGATGAAGCTGAAAAATGAAATAGCTTGATGTAAATTATGACTTAAGATATTATCCCCAAATGTCCAGGCTTATTGGCCAGATGGTTCTCAATTTCACCGTCCATCGTGGGACATGGGAAACAGGTTTAATCTACCAATTACAGCAGATAAATTGTCAGTGATCAGGTGTTAATTTCAATCTCTGGTTGCATGTTGTTGACCTGTAAAGAGTTGAAGTAATGTCATTCAAACTGACAAAATGTGAAGTTGTTAATAAGCTGTGCAACTGAGCGTCCGTCCCGCAAAGTTATGACTTTCCCAAATACTCTTGCTTATATATGGCACGAAAGTGAGCCATGCCTTTTGCTTCTGAACATGTATCATATCTTTGTCATTACAAAGTTTTTAATGAACAGCACTGATCATCTTACCGTATTCATCAGATAATCACCAGTGCATTTGATAAAAAAAAAATAATAAAAAAAATGCCTGATTTGAACGAGACTGTTGCAAAAAAACAATCAATGTTAATGACATTCCAAAATATGTTTACAATAATTCAAATGTAAAGTTGACACTAGATATCACCTACAAGCCAACTGTGCAGTATTTGGCAGACAAAGAAATATGTATGTGTAATTAAGACGTTCTTGTTGCTGTTGCTTAAGTGTAAAGACTAAATAGTATTGCAGAGCTGAAATGAGATGCTTATAATCAAACACAGCCAGTGTACTGCTGCAATTATATTTGTATTAATATTTTGCTTAGAAGCTAATTTGCTACAGTAAGAAATATATATGTCAACAGTATGTTTCTCCTCCCATATCACTGTACAAAGTGGAGATATTAAACTGTCTGTAAATAGCTGTTAATGATCTCTGGAGTTTTATTTCATCACTACACTTGTTTGAATTCCAGGAACCAAAGTTTTACACACTAAATAAATATTCTGTACGCAATCATTTGGCTGAAGCCGATAGCTAATGAGAGTCTGTGGTCAAAGTCAGCTAGTTTCAGTCCTGATCAGGGTCAAAGTTTGTGATCTTTTAGAAAAGGTCAATTAAAACAAACTCATGCTTTATGTGTTATTAGGTGTAATTTCAGTATCGTTTAAACTTGGGCCTTATAATTTAATATTTTGACATATTGGAAACAATAGAGAATGGATCCCAACAGAGAAAGACCTCTTTGTTTAAGAGTATGAAATGTGTTTTTTGGTCAGTAACATATGTTACATTGCTCTTTTGATAGCCACCAGACTCCAAAGACAAAAACAATCATTTTAAATTGCAGAATACAGATGTATGCTGGTCTATCGCTGCCTCAATTGCTTAATTTGTTTGTGTTATGATGTCACTTTAGGGTTGCCAGCCATCCCGTATTAGCCGGGACATCCCATATTACAAACCAAATTTGTTCGTCCTGAGTGGAACGCACCTTAACTTAACACTTAACTGATCCTAGATTAGATCTGAAACAGCCATTAGTCCATCATGCACTGATCACGTCTGTCATCCAATCACAGCCCCTCTCACATGCATCAGATATACCTACAGCATCAAAAGCACCAAACCCTGAGATACGTTTTGTTCATAGATGGTGTTGTTTGGTTAGCCTGTGGCATCCAAGTATGAACACATATATGCATAAACTGGCCTCCAAAGATAAGCAATGGGAAGCAAGGATGACGTGGGTGCCTTCTGCACTTTTTGCCGACGGGAGTCTTCAATAGGCCACAGTGCTGAGCATGACCTTACCTTCAGGGATGCACAAGAAGGCCACGCTAGGAAAATATGCAAGCAATATCAGCAAGGGGGTTAAAGGAGTCCCAAGGTAAGAGTGGGATATTTTATTTCCACTATAATAATTTCATCTTTCACATTTTGCCATGTTTTATTATTAAAGTATAAAACATGGAATGGGTTCTCCAAGTGCCCATGTAGAAGTATTCTCAGTTAGAGATATCTGGTATAATCTGTCACTTTAGGAGTCCTTTATTAGAGGTTTTAGAAAATTATATAACAAGTAAGTTTTGAGCTGATGTGTAGGTTGAGTAAAACTACATATCAAATACACACTACATTCACACATCATCCTCACACCACTGTGGCACTGAGCTCCATTTTGTCCCTAATTTGGTCCGGAAAATTTTGGCAACCCTATAGACTATTGAGTATTTAATTTTTTTTGGTTTTAATCAAAAATTTCCTGATTGAAGCAGCTGTAAACTAGAAACTTCTTCTGTGTCTCTGGTTTACAAAACCCATCTCAGTCAGAAACAGATCCATCTCTGTGAGTATCATGTCTGTAATAATTTAGCAACTTGTGCTGGCCTTACACCAAATGACATTTCAAGTGATTTCAGAGTCACAGACACATTTCCAAAGTCAGAATAAATTCATGAGAGTTTTGCTCGAGTTGGGGCAGCTTTCGTGATCTGTGAAGTTGACAAGGAAATTATGTTTTACATTTAAATGAATACTCTAACTTCTGGCAGTAGCAATCTTCTAAAAATATAAAGTCACAGTCTCTTTCCAAAAAATGCAAACTACTAAAATTATAGAGCCAGGACAGTGACAGCTCAAAATGTGCATTGAAAACAAACTCTGAACTGAAAAAAGAAACTTAAGCATTGAAACACTTGTATTTTAAAAAGTTGTTTTGGCACAGGAAAACGTTTCACTGAAGAACAAAACACATGCATTCAATTATTTTATTTTTATTTTTATTTTTTTGCA
The DNA here is from genome assembly GCF_963930695.1 of Labrus bergylta. NCBI lineage: Eukaryota > Metazoa > Chordata > Actinopteri > Labriformes > Labridae > Labrus > Labrus bergylta. The sequence goes on along the minus strand of NC_089212.1, from coordinate 23,965,404 downwards.
TTCTGCCTTGTTTTTCAGTGACTATCTTCTGAAATTTCATACATGTCACTCAATGACAGATTTTTTTAGGATGTCAGTGGTTTTCCTTATTCTGCTCACTGTCACCTTTTGTGTGTGTGTGTGTGTGTGTTTGTGTGTGTGTGTGTGTGTGGGGGGGGGTTGGAGAGCATGATTTACATATAATCTGCATATTGAAGAGAACTGGGGTACAAATATGGAATTTTTGTACAAATATGGAATTCCAAAAAACACGTTAACGACTCTTCGTCGACAGAGATTTTTAAAAGGAAACTGTCTTCACATTTAATCCATGAGGTCATACTTTTGCATATATAAAATATATTTATTTTCTTTTTTCTCCATCAACTCACCCATTCACTCCATTTCTAATAGATCAATGGGTGTTTCATTTAGCTGATAGAGGGTTAACATTCTCAGTCTTTCTATTGTATGTATGTGTCTAAGTGTGTGTGTGTATGAATACGTGTATAGGTTACTGTATATGTGTTTATATTTAATTTTGTTTTGAAATTGTGTAGTTCGATTTGTTTAGTTGATTTATTTGTCTCTTTAAGAGGTGAGGTCCCTTGGATAAGCCTGTTGGCTTCTTGATCTCTCCTGACACACCTTTTATGTTTTTGTTTATTCTATTTTGAGTATATTTTGTATTCTTATGTGTGCTAATAAAAAAAAAATAATAATAATAAACTGAGCATGAACCCACCTTCTGCTCTGATACCTCCAGCATGAATTCACTCTGATGGCTTCACCTGGAGTTCAGGGTTCCCACTCTTTTCAGCATGAACGCATCCGAAGATATTCCCTGAAAAACAAAACCAGAATGCAAAAAAATGTTTTTTGTTCTTCTGTGAAACTTTCTTCAGTGTTTTACAATAAAATTGATTCAATGCTAATGTTTTAATTTTTTTCAGGTCAGGGTTTCTTTTCAATACCATGTAGCTGTCACTGTCCTGACATACATATTACATTACATATCAAAGTTAGCCTTTGAGCTGCTTTCCAAACATTAAACACTTAAAAGCATTTTTTACAAAGAAAAACAAGAGAAACTGATGAACTAAAAGAGAAGGTCGTGATTGTATGAACACAACAGGACCTTAGTAGGAGTTTGAACACTAGAGGGAGACACAGCTAACAAGTATATTTCTATTTTTTCAAACGTGCCTGATGTTGAACAAATAATGAAGAAAAACTAATCACAGGTAAATAAAATGCATGACGTCACTCTGTGCAAGCAAACAACTAAGGCTTTGGCGCTGTTTGATAGAAACCTCCACTAACTTTAACTTCTTGTGATACCATAGAGTAAAAAATAAAAGGCAACATCTTCGTGTCCTCAAGGTTTAACATTGTGTCGACAAATTAGGAAAGTTACCTGAGAGAATCAGCTAACTGCTAACAATATTAGCATATTTAAACTAATCAACGGCCGCTCGGTTCACCCGATCAGGTGGTGCATTCAGGTGCTTGTCGTTTATCCCAGCTTCAAGGATAACCGATGACTGATAACCGATAGAACTTAAAGTTTTCGGAAGGCTTGTGTTTCATTAAAGAACGAGTCAGAGCCAGGAGAAATGCTGACTCTCAACCAGTTACAAATTAATATATCTATCAACATTGTTATCTCGCCGGGAATAGGCAACGCTGTGGTTGGTCAGCTTTCCTTCCAGCTAAAGACACGATTGTGCGACATCTGGAGTTGTTCTACCGCTGAAATATAAAACACAAGCTACAACCTCACCCACCCCGAAACATACTCCAGGTGTCGTCTTACAACATCCCTTATGAATAGTTTTAGTTGTCTTATTTTCGGAATTTACACATTTTCGACAGTACTTAAAGGCAACATCCGTCCGGTTCCTCCGCGCAGACTCTGAACACTTCCATGCGAGCGGCAACTTCACTGGGAGCCTCGCGTCGCCCACAACAGCCCGCATCATCATCATCATCACCATCATCATCCTCATCAGCAGCAGCAGCAGCATCAGTGTGATGAAGGAGCGGAGGACGGAGACCTTGCTGCTCTGAGACTCTGGATCAGCCCGCTGACAGGTAGGCTACGGAGCTTTTTTATCCACCTTTTAACCCACTCTGACAACACTTGTCTTCTTTTCCAACACTGACTCAGAAGCTTATTTAAGTAATTTGTTTTTTTTTAAGTTCTTACATAATTTATTAGTTTTATATATTTTTTTTTTATTAAATGTCAAAGGACTGTAAATTAATTAAACCTGCACTGGTGATGTTCAGTGTGTGGGATTGTGGGCAAAAAAGCACTGATCATCAGCCTGTGAAGTGTTTCAGTATAAGTGTAGGTGTAGCAGAGGCTGTTTTATATTTAAATCTATTTATAGTATCAGGTACCTGCAGCACTGGCTACCTGTTGTGTGCAATGCAAGTAAACCTATGTGCCCTAAATCATGATCAATTATAAATACAGTTAACTGTAATTTCATTTTAGTGCCATTAAAAGATCAACTAAGAGCATTTGTGTCAAAATCTAGAACAGGAAATGTGAATTAGGGCAACAAACACAGGAGAAATCAGATGTAACTGCATGAAAAAAAAGAACATTTCAGGTGGCTGCATGTTAAGTAACGATATCTCTATATTTGGCAATTGGTTGATTTTTTTTTTTCCTCACGTCCCTGGGCTGTTCAAACTTACTGGGTTATCCGAGCAACCTGAATTTGAGGAGGTGGTGTTGCTGCTGGCTCTGATTTAGCAGCAGAAATGAAATATATAAAAAAAAAAAAAAGTGCAGCTGGGGCGATAGAGGATGGAGAGAAGGAGAGAGAAGAGTGGTCATTCTTTCAGCATCTCCAAAAACAAAAAACTGGAATTGAACAGATTTTTGAGTCGTCCTCAGGGAAACCAATTTTTTGGAAAGCGCTGTGGACTGTCTCCACAGTGATGGATCTCATGATGGACAGCATGAGAGGAGGAATTTTAATATGTGAGGTCACATCTTTCTTTCCAAAAAGCAAACAGTGAGGATGGAGAATGGAGACCGTGGCTGCAGGCAGAATTGTTTTCTGGAGATCTGGATGGGTTTCAAGTAAAGATCAGATTGTTTTTTTGTTTTTTTTAACACTAGTAGGTGCAAGAATCTGGCATCAATTCTCAAGTCTGCGATTCAGCATCAGCAGAGAGAAGCTGCAGTGCATCAAGGTGCTGCTGTGGGGTTTTGGCTTGTAGAGGTGATTAAAGAGCTGTGATTGTTGTTTTTTATTATCAATGATTCTGTAAGAAAATAATGAAAAACGTTCCTGAAACATGACAAGATGTTTTCATTGTTTTTTTTTAGTATGAAAGACCGATAGTTAAAAATCCCCAATATATTTAGATGATTATGAATTTGATGACAAAAACAAAACAAAAGGAAGCTGAGGCACGTTGTCAATTTGTACAAACTGTGGCAACGATCAAATGCTAAAACCAAACGTACTATTTTCTGCGACAAACAGGGTTTTCCTCCCGACTAAAATCTGCCTTCAAAGCCGATCAAGACGTGAAATATGAGCATTAGTTGAAGCTCCAATGCGTGCTTAAAGGTGCCCTATAGAGGTCTTCACAACTAAAGCCATTTTCATATATGCACTCTTTCAGGAGGACTGCTCGGGATATTCTCCTCACAGCGGGGAGACTATCCCTGTCAGACTGGAGGGGGTGTATATAAACGTCACTCCCCCCTCCCATTGGCTTGAGGTGAATTCTCCGGAAAATATCCTGCGACGTTCTCAGATCAGCTCACTCGGATTTGCTGCGATTAAAAATACAAGGGTGTCTAGCAGGAGAAAGTCCGAGTGAAAATGTCGGCTCTTTGCGTTCTCACATACAGCTCTTCCGGGAAATATCAGGAACTTTTTTTCCGGGTGTTTTCTGCACGTCTGAAAGCCGAAGTATTTTTACCATAGACATGGATGTAGTCTAAGTGCTGTCACCCATTAGTCTCTGAAGCCCAATGATGGCGGTCGCCCTTTTGGAAAAACCATCTCCAGCTCCAGTTTCCTGCTGTCTTTTACCAGTCAGATGTATAATTAACTCTCAACATTGGCTATTAAAAATATTTTAAAAAGGCTGTTTTTTGCAGAGTGCTGTCAGTCGTCTCGTCTTACCTCTACCCTGTGACTGTGTTTACAAGCATTAAAAATTACATTATAGAAACCAATCTTGTTGCTGATGATCTCACCTACTTGTATAGGTCTTATAGAGGCATCACTATTCATTTCAGTCAGTTTTATAATCAGCTAAAAAACTCCCCACAGGGTCTTTAAGTGGCACTTACTGCAACACAAGAAAAAAACAACTGCGCTTGATTCTTGGCAAAAACCTGTGCTTATTTCAGCTCAATTAATGGATGTGCAGTGTTTCTTATAAGTAATGTGAACCAGCAGTTAAAACCCCTCAGCCAGCTTTAAATGTAAAGTGTCTGAAGGGGTTTCATGTCTCTGTTGAGGCAGAAGTGAAGCAGCGTCCTGCAGAGCGAGGAGGCAGACACATTAACACATGGATAACCTTGTTCAGACCTAACGCCTCTAAATAAGACGTTATTATTATTCAGCCGGGGAAGCGGGTAAGAAAGCATGACAGTAGTGTCACGCCTGGCATCTGCATTTAAATTCTTGTGTCTGTTACGCTTCAGGTCAGCGCTGAGTGAGTGCACTTCTCAGAAACCAGATCTGACTGGAAACGTGTGCGGGCCTCTTCACTTTCCACTTCTCTTTTTCTTTAAATATATTAAAGCTGGACATGAGAGTGGCCGCACAGATTCCCTCCAGAGGAAACAATAAGAGTCTGATGAGGAGGAATAATGGCCCGTATTGTCTCTGTGCTGCGGCGATGAAGGGGGCAGAAGTGAGCCCATGGTTTCTCAGAGAAGTCTCACAACAACACCGCACCGTCCTGACGGAGGTAATTGCAGCGTATCGGCACACATGAATACCCCCAAATCAGCTCTCGGCCTTGTGCGCTCAGGCAAAGTGCACTACTCCCGACAATCAGAGGCATACAATCTCAATCGCTCGTCCCCATGGCAACAGCAACTGCTGGTGTGATTGTATGGAAAGTGGTGTTTCTGATAACTTGTCACATGTAATGTCTGTTTTTTTTTGTTTTTTTTTACTGGTGGGCAGACGACTGGTGTTGTAGGACGAGTTATTTTAAGAGGCAAAGATTCTAGATATGTATCAATATCCATGTTATAAGAGCGAGAGTCAATTTAAAATAAGTGATGGTGCACAACCAGGTGTGCTTTTATATGAAGATAATGAAGGAGGTAAAGGCCGCTATGGTGTTACATCCTCGGCTCGGTCAGTCAGCACGTTTACACAATGTTAAAAAAGTCAATTTATTGGGTTGGTCCGACATCTAGATAAAGGGGTTGGGAGTTAATTTACTCTCGCATGTTTACATCGGAATCGGACCCGGACTGGCCTGGCTTTGGAGACACAGTTTATGTTGTGTCAGCTGAAGGGGTTAAACACGTTGAAGTACATTGATGGGCTGATTGCCGATTGTTTTGTATGTGACGTAGTTGGTCAAACAGAAGAAGGTCCAATAGTAACTCGCTGAAAGGGGGCGTGTCACCACCTAGCGTAGCAGAATTGGACATACTGCTGTCAATAAATCAATTTTCTATGGTGCTGGTGTACATAGACAAGGACTGTAGTCCATTTAAACGGCCTAATGGCGCTCTAACCTCAGCTTGACTTTACTGTGCATGTAAACAGTCTGGTCAAAAGACACTGAGCTCAAGTAGAGGACGCACTCACACTAGGCCGACTGGACCCAGGTTCAAGCTTTGCTCCATTTGCAAGAACCTGAGTGATACATGTGTCTGGCAGTCAGGGTTTGAAGTAGCGGAGTGGGATTTTCCGGCACAACTTAATCAACAAACGAGGTGCATGAAGAGTGAAAGTCTTGAAGACGTGTTTAGAAAGTTGATCTTCATACTACGAGTGTTGCTGGAACATTTTGACCCCTGGCAGTCAGGGTTTAAAACAACTAAGAGGAAACTACGGGGGCTTTTTCTACCTTTTTTTAAAATCTCTTTAACTCTGCATGTAGGATCAGCACAAGTCTTATGAGGAGGTGTGACAGAAACCGTTTCAGCATATGCACTTCAGAAAGTTTCTAAATAATTTCAGGTGGCCCCAGAAATCCTCCTGATCTGGTTGTTCACACGTTCTCCTCACAGCGGGACACTATCCCTGTCTAAGTGTAGTTTCACAGAATCGACAAAAGAGCAGAGAGGAACAAACTGGAGAGCAGCAACAAACAGGAAACGTTATGCAGCAGTTCTAATCAGAGGGAATAAACGTCACCTCCCACTCGCTCGAGGTGAATTCTCCTGATGATATCCTGCTGCGTTTTCACTTCAGCTCAGTCAGACTGGATACAGTTAGAGTTAAAATGTTGCCGTTTATGTTTACACATGCCCCGAAAATGTCATGAGATTTGTGCAAGTGTGAACAAGTTTATCTTTCCTCGAAGGCTGTGTTTTCTTTTGTGCATTTCTTGCACCCTGGATAATCAGATAAATCACATACCTGTTTTTAAAGTTAATCAGCCGGTGTTGAAGTCCGAATGTGTTCTGTTTTTTTTTTGTCTCAAAGATGATGTAGAAGTTTTGGTACAGGCTGCTGCTGCAGTCACTGTGTTCATTGACGTCCCCTATAAATGCAGCTTCTAAACTTCTAAACTTCTAAACCACTGTTAGAAGTTTGCCTACCAAACTAGCCAAAGCTATTCTACAGGAAGGAAATGCAGGTATAGGTGAGAAACAACAAATGTAAACATGACGTTTGCTTACTCTCTGGAAATCTAGAGAATCACTGTTTAGGTTTTCCATGTGATCTGATACATATAAACACAACTCAATGTGTGATGTTTGATGTTTAGAGGAGTACATTTCTGATATGGAGAAGTTAAAAAGACTCAGTACCTGATGTAATATTCATGCACACTTTCTGGTATGTCATGTATTTACTGTCTTTGATAGATTTCTGTTGCTGATTTTATTTTCCTCCTCTCTAGTTTGTGCAGCATTTTGTTCAACACTGGACTTGCAAAGACTTAAAGAATCTTGAACATTTAAGAGACAGTGTTCAGCTTATTGATTGGTGATAATCAGCGTGTGTTTTCCTGCAGGATGACTGAGGTGATGAACTCTCTGGAGCCGGCTACGGAGGACTTCAGCGGGGGTGACGCAGCCGCGGATCAGGACGCAGTATCCTTCCAGCTGTGTGTGTGTTTTTCAAAATGTGTGTGTGTTTAGATGATTTCAAACCGGTCGAGTTTTATTTAAATAGAAGGCATGAAGCCGTGAGTCACGGGAGTGATGAGCAGCAGTAAAATGTGGGCTGACGCGGGGAAAGTGTTTGGTTGGACTCAGTCCTGCTGAGAGTAAATGGTATGTGTCATATCCAGCTGAGGGAGTTATCATCGGCGACTGTACATTTTATTTTCCAAACATGATGTATCATCATTAGGCGACATGTGAAGGGTGATATTTCATACAGTCAGAGAGATGTTGTGTGAGATGAATCCTGTTTGTCTGCTGCTTTCTGTTTCTCCACGTTACAGGCTGATATTTACTGAAAGGGACAGGCTCAACATGTACTTTTTGTGTCCGATTAGATCTTCTTTTTTGGTCCGCTAATACTGTTTCTTTGTTCCAGTTTGACACAACCTGCTCACGAGATCATTTAGCATACAATTCAATGAGGAAACAGAAAGGACCGCATGACATTTGAAGTTGGAGATCAAAGAAATAACTGAAGTGAAGTCATCTGATGGATCTTTCCTAATCCCATTTTTACCGCATTGTTGTTCTCTCACGTGTGTGATGAGCAGTGATGTCTTATCCCACCGGCTGTGAAAACCCCTTCAGTTAACCTTTACACGAGCTCCAAACAGATCTTCCCAGATACCCATGAGAGGTACCCGAAGCTGTCCAAGAGGCTTCCCTCCATCGTGGTGGAGCCGTCCGACGCAACCGAGGTGGAGAGCGGCGAGCTCCGCTGGCCGCCGGACGAGCCGAGCTCTCCGGACGGCAAAAGTGGGAGACAGTGTGCAGAGGGACAAACTGCAGGTGAGGACGAGTGATGAGTCACTGAGACTTTGTTTTGATTGGTCTGAAGCCACAGTTCAAAGATAGAAAAACATTAAAGGGACTTTTCAGGCAAAATAAAACGTTCTATATGTTGATTGCTAACTAAGGTAAGTGTTAGCATGCTAACTCGCAAGTGTACTTACTTACTGTAGAAAGTGAAAATGGTAAACATGATCCCCCTATTTGTAAACCTACAAAACATCAGTATCTTAGCATGTTAATCTTGGGGAAGTTAGCATTTAGCTTAAAGCAATGCTATGGCTACTAAACGCATCATAGCAGCTAACAGAAATACAAACAGTTGCTTGGTTGTAAAGCTCCTGCAGCCACATGCTGAAGTTTCCGTTGGGAAAGACACAACTTGATCCTGAGGGGAATATCAAGCAGCGTGTGAATGTGTATGAATAACATTAGTTTGATGCTGATCAGCAGCTGAACACTTTAAGTAGCAGCGTCTTCTGGACAGGACAATGGGTTGAGAAGGAAACCCGGGAGAGAGAAGGTTGGGAAGACATTGACAGAAAGGAGCCGCAAATTGGACTTGAACCCTTGGCAGCCCGCTTGAAGGACTATTGCCTCCGTATATGGGGCACGACCAAACCGCTAGCCATTCTGCGCCCCAAAGTAGCCGCCTCTGCCATCAGTATGTGAGACATGTAGCGTCAAAAGACTAGAAAAGCCCTTACAAAGTACATTCAATTTACAAAATCAATCTGTAGATTCTTTGTTTCTTTAATTCTAATAATTAATACAATACTATTAGAGCAGTGGTTTTCAACTGGTGGGTTGGGACCCAAAAGTGGGTCATAGTGGAGATGTTTTCAGTGGAGCTTTTTTTGTAAAAAAAAAAAAAAAAAAAAGTCTATGATTTGCTTTTTAATTTAGTCTTCACATTTGTTTTTGGGGCTTTTTATGCCTTTATTTTGTAGGACAGTGGATAGAGCAGGAAATGAGGGGTGACCTTACCACCAGCAGATCAGCTCACCTATGAGTCGCTTTTTAAATATGTTTGTCTTGTTCCTTTCTTTGCTAAATCTGATTGGTTGAAAAAAATATCTGCTAGTTGGGTTGAGATTCCTCGTTAAGGAGTCAGTGGTGGATCCTGAGTCTGGACCAGTTGAGATCCTGCAGTTGTATTTATATCATGAAAAGGTTCAGATTCACTTTTTTATCGCCTTTGTTCCTTCACTTTTGTGGTAAACAACAAAAGAAATCAAACTCTGGGGCGCTGGTGGCGCAGTGGTTAGTGCGCGTGCAACATGTATGGAGGCTATAGTCCAAGCGGGTGGCCCAGGTTCAGATCCCACCTGTGGCTCCTTTCCCGCGTGTCATTCCCCACTCTCTCTCTCTCTCTCTCTCTCTCTCTGATTTCCAGCTCTGTCCACTGTCCTCTCTCTACAATAAAGGCACAAAAAGCCCAAAAAATCAATCAAACTTGCTCTCATGTGTAAAATCTGAGTCTGAGAGTTACTCAGTGTGTTCATGTCTCTTCCAGGTGATGAACAGTTGAATGTGGACGTGGACGAGGAGGCCACAGGGGCGGAGATGCAGGACTGAACAAAACCGTCCTCACGTGTAATCCACTGTTACTGTGAGTGTATACAGACTTGGATGAATGAGAGAGAGTCGGACAGAGTGAGCAGATTGCATTAAAGGATAGAAAAGATGGCGGAGATGGAGGAGTGAAAGGTAGACTAAACAGATTCCCAAACACCAGATCACGGGGGCTTGGAGCCAGAGTTGTGTTGGCACCTTCTTTAATAAATAAATGTTAAAGAAAGTGTTTTTGATTTCATGTTCTCTCCGACACATGTGAGAGAATGAAGATCGAACGGGACCAAGCTGCCATTACGACTCTTATTGCCTTTCGGCTGTTCTCTTTTCACGAGAAGCCGACGTAACACCTGGCAGCCAACATGTTTTTACTGTCATAATTTAAAGTACACACACACATTAGACACACGCTACGACGACTGTTGTCACATTTCCAGCTTTGTGATTTTTGTTATTTTTTGAATTTGCTAAATTGGATTTTCTCTCTGGCTCCAAGCCTTTCTGTCCAGATGTCCCATGATGTGATTTTTTTTTTGTAATCCGGACAGATGTTTCTAAATGCTGTCTTTAAAGTATTTAGCTCGTGTGTGCCATATTACTTCTACTACTTCTAACGGTAGCTGCTGTATTTAGTGCACAGGTTTGACATGAAGTCTGGATGTAAATAACGTCACCGTGTGTTTAGTGGTGACTGCTGTCGTCTGGTGATCTTGGTTCACTTTGTAAAACTAGCTACGATGTTTTTTGAAGTATTTGACTAAAGAAGCCTTCATCACTTTATTGATGTTACTATAACTCGTTCTTTAATATCATATTATTGAGTGTCTTTATACATTAGGTGTTCAAGGGAATGTAACAGTGTTCTGTTTTATTTCGGATATTAAAGCAATATGTTCACAGGATTTTAAAGGCGCTCCATTTTGTTACAGAAGTTGATAATAATCGGTATATTTTAGATGTGAGTCGCTTGTCACAGACATGATATTTTTTAAATTACTGGAAGCCTAAATTATTACACAAGTAATAAACCTTTTCAAAATTCTTGTAATGTTCTTTGATTTGTTTTTTTTTCTTGTGTTCTGTGACGGTCAGTGTGAGGATGAGTTCTGATTGGATGATTCTTTTTGTCCTCAAGTGTTTAAAAGTTAAACATCAACAATATATACTGTATATATCGGTTCAGATAATTTATCAGCCAATTTAAGGAATATTTTCTCATTTTTAGTTATTCTAAATATGAAACTTTAACTGATAAAATCAACCGATAATAATGGCGTTCATTTACTTATTAACAAGCCTACTCATTCCCATCAATAGGTGGCGGTAGTGTTGTCGTACTCAAAAATGGTCTTGGTCTTAAGACCGCTTCTTGAAGGTCTCTTCTCGGTATCGAAAGCATTTTTTCTCGGCCTTGTCTCGGTCTCAGACTGGGCGGACTCTGGATTATAAATCAAGACCGGTCAAGACCACAACTGATCGGCTATTTTTCTAATACATTACTGTGTTTAGAAGGAAAACGCTGCTTTCTAAAACAACAGATAATTCAAATAATAAATACATAATTTGATTGTTAGCCCCTGATTACGGCCGCAGCCTTCCCGGTGTTATAAGTGAGTGACACGCCTCCTGCACACAAGATGATGATTTTTCAGTGATATTTATGGTCTTGGTCTTGTCTCGGTCTTGGAGAACTCTGGTATCGTGTATGTCCTGGTCTCGGTCAGTGTGGGCTTGACTACAACACTAGGTGGCGGTATGCGAGCCGCCATTGAACACAGAACCGCAGCGAGAGTTCTCACGGCGTCACCAGTGAGCATGATTCGCGTCAGAGAAGAATAACACGTTCGCAATAAGCGACACACCTGCCGCAAGGACTTAAACACACAGAATCGTATGAGTCACCTGAAGTGTTGTCATAGCAACAAAGACATATTCAAATAATATGAAGCAGCAGCTAGCATTAGCGCCAAGTCAAAGAGACCTGCAGAAAGTTTGCAAAGAGACGGACTAAAGGCTAAAGCAAAGAAGGAAATGTCATTCATGGACAGAAATAATTTAAAAGCTTCACAAGCTCTAAACGTTAGCTCACTTTCCCCATATTCCCTGGAATGGACATAATGAGGTTCAGTTTTAAGCCAATACACTTCTGGACAAATTTTGAATTTCTCTCTTTCTGCTAGTGGTCCTCACAACAGAAAATAAATCTGGTGTTCATTCATAGAGTAAACAAAGGTTTTGGAGATAGCCAAACCAAAAGATTGGCTGACTTCACAGCTTGCTGACATGTACTGTTGTTGTCATGTTTGCTGTCTTTCCATTGCCTCACATTAGCGTGTATTAAAAGTATTGTTGACTCATTTGCACATCTTCAACGGGTACAAAAGCAGCTTAATCTTTTAGTGAATCAGACCATCTGTGTGCATGAGCGCCCAATAACTCTGCAGATGTTCAAGTAAACGTGATCAAAACGTCGCCGTGTCCAGCTTTCAGAGGAAGTTTCTGAAGGGGAAGTTGATGACAGCTTCCTCTTTTGCTCTCACACCTTGTTGTTCCTCTCCTTACTGAGGCATGAAAACAGAAAGTGTTTCATTGTTAATCAGCTCCGAGCGTTTGTTCATCTGGATAATAAAAAAAACTGAAACACAAAGCGGAAGGTGATCTGAACGCCTCAAATCTCAGCGGCTGTAATCAGTGTGTGAACGCTTAAAAAAACAAACATCTGACGGTGCGTTGTGTTTCCTCTCTAGAGCTAAGAAAAGTTTACATTTTTGTGTCTTTTCATACAAAGATTTTGATCTCAATGAAGTCGTTTGTAAAACTCGGAGCAGAGTTAGAGCTCAAAGGGAGTAACTCGTACTCACAGTTTGATTTTAAAAGAGCTGCTTCAAACTCTCATAATCCAATCAAAAGATACCAATCTGTCCTGGAACTTTCTTTGTCAAGTGTTCAAAATGTGTTTTTCCTGCATTAAGACAAAGAGGATCTGCTGGATACAGTCTGCTGTTGTTCAACATTTTCACACATTAACACTTCTGAGTGATGAATCTTCCTCTGAGTCGTCTGTTAACAGGTGAGCAAACTTCAACGGATTGATTGTTTGCTTTTTAAAAGGGACTTTTTAAGAGCCAAAGTAACACCTTCATGATTCTCCTTTTGTACAACTAACAGTCATAACATCCAAATATGAAAATAAAATGAAGCTATGTGAATAAAAGGAGAAGCAGCAGATTCTCACATGCTTCACAAATCAAGAAAATCTCTTAAACACTAGAAAACAAATGCCAATAAATGTCGCTGTTCCTTTATAAACAGTTGGAGAAGTTTCATTGATATCGCTTTGATCTTATTTTAGGTAACTACTCTGATGCTTTCAAATGACTTTTGTGAAGTAAAAAGTTCAGAAAACTGAAAGAGAGGAAAGAGAAGACGTGCAAATTTGCACTTTAAAGGTCCAACATGTGAGATATCTACTGAATGAAATGATAAAGTGAGCTTACTATCTGATCAGACATTAAGGAAACATGCTATGTTGAAGTGCTGCCTTCTCTGACAACAAAGCAGCAGCCAGTATGTCCTCCTTCTAACTTCAGATTCTGCTCCTGAATGATCTGGATTTGTTTGGACCAGAGAAGGTAGACAGTTTAAAGCCCCTCCCCCACACAGCTGTTTTGGACGCCCCTCGGTTTGCCAAGATATGAGAGCAGTTATCAGGACAAACCAACAGGTGTTGCAGCGATGGAAGAGAAGTGGTTCAGATAGAAGTGATTGTATCCGACCTAAAAAGCCTCTGCATGTTTCTAATAAGCTCCACGAGCAGAAACGTGCTCAAACTAGGATCAATATTGGAGATGCTTTTGAAAAATGGAGAGAGGTTAGAACACAGAAAGGTAAGTTAAGTTAATTAATCAAACAACAGCAATTTTATAAGCTCTTTAAAGTTATTCTAAACAGGAATAACGTTGGATAGTGTCTTGTCCGAGCTTCATAATAAAGGGGATTTGTTGCTTCTCTCTGTTTTTATATCATTACTGAGTGAATATTTTGGTGTTTTCAAAGTTAACATGAAGACATCACTCTGAATATCCTGATGACAACTTATCATTTCTTCTGACTCTTCTTGTCCTAAATCATACATAACTCACATTTGGATGGATGTATCACATTAAAAAATAGTTGTAGGTCGACATCAAAGTTAAGAGGATTTGTCTTAACGCCATCTACGACCTCTGCAAAGAAATTAAAGATATCTGAGCGTGCAGTGAAACTAAAAAGAGCAAAAATTGAAGAAAGAAGATTCCAGGTAATCTCAGAGAAATGAGAAACATGAAAGGTTTTCAGTGCGTGTCTCTCTTCTATAAACACACACACGTGTGCGCTCCCACGTCCTCTCTGATGGCTTGTTGAGGCTGATAAACTGTGAAAGGTCAGTGCGGTGTCTTGATCCAGACAGCGAGATGGATTGCAGGATTCTCCATCTTATTCTTTTCATGCCTCGCTCGCTCTCTGCACCTGACCTTTCTGACGACAACCCTGTGAGGAGCACTTCATCGGAGCACGCCGGGTCACTCCTGGGAAAATGAAGGGCTGCGGGGAGCGAGGCTGCGAGTGGGGGGGGTGGTGCAGTGTCAATTATCTCTAAATGTCACAAGCTGTTTTTCAAAGGAAGGAGGACTAACTCTCATCTCTCCTCTTAAGGAAGCTCACACACACTGTCTCGCTCATATTTCACAGATAATTCTCACGGAGGTGCGAGCTTTTTAACGTTTGCTGCTGCAGCGCTGCGATCAGGAAAACACTGATTCACTGATGCTGCACCTGCACACCAACAGGTATTACTCATTTAGCTCGCAGTCTTACGTTTATATGCATTTAATCTATCTTCTTCAGAAAGTCAGAAATCAAGGAGAGAGTGAGAGAGGGGAATGACATCCAACTTTTGGAAGACTTTTGCCTTCACACACTCACCACTAAGCTCCCAGCGCCCCTACTTCTGTTTTTAATACTTCCTTTCCTTTGATACTTTATGAATTCCTTCCTTCTCTTCTTTCCTTTTCCCTTCTTCATATGCTTCCTTCCTTCCTCCTTTCACTCATTCCTTCATTTCATCCTTTCTTCTTCGCTTCCTACAACCGTCTGTCTCATTTTTATCACCGTTTCCTTTCTCTATCCTCTAGTTTCCTGCTCCCTACCTCCTTCTTTCTCCCTTCTTTTCATCCTTTTAAAAAAAATATCTGACAGCAATTTAATCCCCAAACTGATGAATTCAATAGTCAATCAAAACTTCCCTTGTTATATTTGTTTGTTTTAATTTAAAAGCTCCTAATCTCAACATTTTTTCTGAACAACTATCTCAGTCTCAGTAAATAATGGTTTCTTTGTCTCTGCTGTGTCCCCTCCAGCTGCTCGCCTGTTTCATTATGTCAAATTCATTCATGTCCCGATCAGAACAAAGACGGAGCGGACGGTGCCAGCGGCCACTTGTAAATCTGTGTATTTAAAAGTACCTTTTTAACACGGCCATTAGAGGTGCTGAGTGTTGTGAGGGAGTTGTGTTTTGATGATGTCAAAGTGTGCTGTGCCAGGACTTTCATCTCCCACTCCTGCTGGCTTCAAACGGCTCTTTCAAACGAGTCCGTGATAGGCCGAGGCTCAAAGGCCCCGCCCCTCCGCCTGCAGCCCGAACACCGTCCTCTCAGCGCTCGCCACGACTGGACAAACAAGGGTTTGATTATTATATCAGACATATCACAGGCAAGACGAGATGAACTCAAAGTTAGCGTTCATGTAGACAAAAAAGGAAATAAGTTCAACATCATGATGCTTGATAAATAAAACTAACATGTTTTATCTTCAGAGCTCTTCAGCATATTTCTTACTCCTAAATCTTTTCTCGGTTTTTGTTGAAAGTTTCTCATTTAATGAGATCCCTTTCACGCTGTTTCCTGTTGACATATGTAAAAAGTGTTCATGTTAGAGTCCAGAGCTTTGTCCTTAAAAGTCAAATATAAAGCTGCTCAATCATCTCCTCTGGGCGTCCATACCCGTGTGGTGGAGGCTGGGTCTGCTCTCCTCTGACTGGATTTTCATGTTTTGGTTGACTCTGAATGTTTCTAGGCAGGAGGCTGATGTTTTCCTCCAGCCAATGACAGCGCACAGGTGAGTTTCAGAGCAGAAACAATTCAACGATTGGATGTGATTCAAATTGGGGCGCTATCGTCAAAGAAGAGAAAATATAATCTTAGTGAGGAGAAAAGCCCAGCGGATAAAGCTTGTTCCAAATGGAAGGTGATGCAGAGTGGCCTGCTTTCTGTTGGACAGGCAGGTGCTTCAAAGCAGTGGTTAAATTATCTAATTATCATGCTAAATGATCAGCTTCTCCATTACAATAAATATTCTTAGGTAGATTGCAGTGTTAAAGCAGTAAACGTGCACGCTAACCCTGCGGTGGGCGTTCGCTTCCGGTGCCGATGAGCCCGGGAGGAGGGACCCAAACTGAATGTTGTGTTTACAAGCTGCAACAAACATTTCTACTAACTCCACATTTACCAACGATAGAATAATGAAAACATCCCTGTCCTTCCTTCCTTGTGTTTTTACAGTCAGAAAAGCAACTTGAGAAAGTGTAAAGAAAGGTGTGTAAGGACAGATTAGGGGCTCAGTCGGTAGAGGCGGTCGTCTCCTACTCACTTGGGTTCGATCCCCAGCTCCTCAGGCTCAAGTCCATTTCATGCAGATATTTGTTAAAAGACACAAATCTTATCTTAGGCTGGCTACAGATATGAAGAGTTTTAAGATCCCATTTTGGGCGCAAAAGATCTCAGCGGGCACGCAAGGTTAACGTTGTTGTCAAACTGCTTTGGACTAAAAAAAAACCTAAAATGATAAATGATAATGATAAAAGAGTAACTGGAGAGTTTATTCAAAGGTCAAACTGTCCTCATGATCTCCCACGTTTAAAGATGTCCAATAGTTGTTTAAATTACAGCCAATGATCGGTAATTCACCAGAAGACAGAAGAGAAACCACAAAACTTTTGTGCAAAGATGATTCAAGAGGTTGGAAAACTAAAAGGGGCGATCAAACACAGCAGTTGTAAGAGAGTGATTTTCCTTTAATGGTAGTATAATGTTTATTTAATGTAGGAACGTGTGCCATAAACTCACACAAAGTAAAGTGTGATTGGCTGTTTAACTTGATGCGTCTGTAAGTCAGTCATCTCGTCTCACGCCGGCTGCTGAGAGCTTTGAAGTGTTTCCTTGAATCAAGTAAATGTTTCGTAACAGGTCAAATGTTTGTCTCATTAAGTCGGATGGATGCCGTACGACAGTGTAGATTTCTTGAAAGGTTGAACTGATGAAAACTCAGCGTGAACCTGATGAAACACTTGAATGTGTACGGACCAAATGAAAGAGCAGGGAGATGCAGTGTGTTTGATTGTATGAAGAGCACTTACTGTGTGGACGGCAGCCAGCCAGGAGCTCCGTCTCCTCTGAGGCCTCTCAGCCTGCAAGCTGGACGCCCACACGGAGAAAATACACCTACATGTTAGACCCATCATGGCTGCCAACACAGCGCTGTGACAGGAAGAGTTGAACAGAGAACCAACATTAACATTCATCCTCCAACTTGCTGCTCGTTTAACTATTCAAGAGTATCACATGAAGCTGCACAACAGATCAGCTAACATGCAGAATGATCTAAATGATGTTACAAAGGAGCAAAATGATAAAGTGAGCTTACTATCTGATCAGACATTAAGGAAACATGCTATGTTGAAGTGCTGGCTTCTCTGACAACAATGCAGCAGCCAGTATGTCCTCCTTCTAACTTTAGATTCTGCTCCTGAATGCTCTGGATTTGTTTGGACCAGAGAAGGTAGGCACTTTTAAGACACTCCCCCACACAGCTGTTTTGGACGCCCCTCGGTTTGTCAGATATGAGAGCAGTTATCAGGTCAACAGGTGTTGCAGCGATGGAAGCGGTCAAGAGAAGTGGTTCAGATAGAAGTGATTGTACCCGACCTAAAAAGCCTCTGCATGTTTCTAATAAGCTCCACGAGCAGAAACGTGCTCAAACTAGGATCAATATTGGAGATGCTTTTGAAAAATGGAGAGAGAGGTTAGAACGCAGAAAGGTTTCTGACTCTATCTACTGTCCTGTCTCTACAATGAAGGCGTAAAAAGCCCCAAAATAAACCTTTAAAAAACAACCTGTAACTTAATGTAAAGGGTTAAATCAGTGAAGAGATTTTTGTCCTCAGGGAGGGAAATCGACGTAAACCAATCACAGGCGCTTTAGAATTAAACATGGAAATCTAACTAAAGTTATATGGAAATTGACCTCTGCCTATGAAGGTTTGTGGAGTAGCCCAGGAGTAGGTCGTCATTTTGTTAAAACTCAAGATCTCTGGAAATGTCTGTGTAGGTTCTCAGTCATCCAGGTCATGGTAAATTCAAAGTTTGATCCAAAGGCAACTGGCAGGTTGAAGATCTTTAAGATTTCCAGCTCCGTCCACCAGAAAGTTTAGAACTGAAGAGCCTTTCTTTCATTTAGAAATGAAGAAACGTTTCACCTTTGAAGAGATCTTCAACCAGTCCAGTTCCAGTTGGATGAAGCTTTGAAAGGATATCTGGAGATGTGCAGAAATTGACCAGTTACCACAAGAAATGTTATTCTCAGATAACTCAATAAATAAGAGGAGATCTCAGGGCGGAAAAAAAGGTATTTACTTATCATCGTGGGAGAAACTGAGATGGACAGTTAAGTAAGATTTTAACCAAGAATTTACAAAATAATCAAAGTGAATTTCATCAGCAAAAACATGACCTTGTTAACGATGTAAACCAGGA
Organism: Labrus bergylta; assembly: GCF_963930695.1. NCBI lineage: Eukaryota > Metazoa > Chordata > Actinopteri > Labriformes > Labridae > Labrus > Labrus bergylta. The sequence continues at coordinate 23,946,864 of NC_089212.1, read as the reverse complement.
ACAGACTCTGTTAATTAGAGATGAGGAAGGATGTTTCCTCTGCTGAGTTCATCCCTTTTTCTAAAGTGGGACACCTCAGAGCGATTTGTTCTGCTTCTAACAGGAAGAGAAACGGAGGCTGTGGTCAGGTGGGTCTCACCGCTCGAGAGTTCAGGTATAACGTAGCATGAAACAGGGACACTGTTGCCACGGTAACGGGACTGTTAATATCACACCTTTGGTCCCGATTCAAAGCATTTCAAACGGCAAAAATGTAACTTTGATGTACAGTTTTGAACAGACTCACTCCATAGACACCATTTCACATATTCAGCACTCATCAGCAGATATAACTCATCCTTGAGGGAAGAATTTAAACATTTTAGATGCTTTTATACAGAATAAAGAGTAAGGGAATTTGCTATGTTGGAAACATAAAGAGAAATAACAATAAAATAAGTAATTTACACAAAAAATAAAGCAATAAATACAACAGAATTTTGTTTTGCACAGAGATGATGGACACTTGGATTCATGAAAAAATAGTTGTCCAAGTTTTGTCAATTGTTGTTTGATTATTCCCTTAGTTATTCTCCTGTTTGAATATTGAAGCATTACAAGTATTATGTAACATTTAAATGACTGTTTGCTGCATTTCAACCAGCGGAGAGATGTTATTTAAAAATAGGTTATTCAACAGTTTCCAGCTCGAGTGTCCAGAAAAAAGTGAAATAATTGTATGTTTTTTAAGATCACCAGAATATTATATGCAGAAATTCAAACACTATTTGCTTCTCTTTTTCCTCTATCGTTCCTTTTTTGAATATAAACTAAGTGGTGATAGATCCAAAGTGCACAGCAGATAAGCAAATTATTCATAATTACACAACCAGTTTGTCATTCAGCTCCGGTACACAGTTCAGTGAAGAGCGTCTCTTCATTTGTTTGGGAATAATGCTCCACTCAAACATGCTGCTCGGCACAGGGTTACTCTAGTAACCTTTTCTATGAATAGTAAATGTCACCGTAATCAATTTTAGATGGGGCGGCTCTGCAGGTGGAGCCTGGAGCTGCTTGGGAGGAGGAAGAGAGGTGGATGTGAGCGACGGCTGCACGCGTTCGCCTACTGTGGATGGTTTTTTAAAAGCTTCATGAGGCAACAAACCTGAGATTTTAAGAGATGGAATATCTGATTTACAGAGCTGAAAGGAATGAGTATTTACAGTTTGAAAAGAACATTGCAAATGTGCCCTAAGAGTCCCTTAAAATAGATGTTAGAGATGGTTGCTTAATGGGCAAGAAAACTCACAATAATAGATCTTTTTTTCTTCATTTGTCCATAAGCTGGTGAAATGTGGAGCAAAGACCTAGAGGAAAATCTTGGTGGCCGAAAAATAAAGCTATTCCAGAAGTGCAAAAAAAACCTGCAGTTCCCAGAGTGGCCACATGAGGCTGGCTACTAAAGCGAGTCAATCCCCATTTGGCCTGAAGTTAAAGTTAACTTTACAACGGAAATTCAAATGTTTACAGCCTGGTACAAAAAAAATGGTTTGGTTTCAACCATTTGCATTATATCAGGGTTCAAAGCTGTGGCAGCTCGTGCATTGTACTCCAAGGGGGGCATAGATGCACCGGGGATGAATCTCAGTTTGTTAGCTTGATGCTAACACAGAGGGGAAAATGCTATTAATTAGAAAACAGAATTAGCATCGTAATTATTTTGATTGAGGAAACAGTCTATTTTACTTAACATTCTTCACAAACATCATATTCTCTCGTACTTTCAGGCAGATGTTTCCTCAACTCTGTGGAGACAAACTTAAAAAAACTGCTGACTCTGGTCTTCTGCTCTGATCCATCTTTATAAACAGTCTATGCTCTGATCCAGTGACACTTCATGACTCGCTCTTTATGTTCTGTTCATGGGACGTATCCCTCTGCTGCCTCTTGTTTTGAAGAGGAACAAATGTGCATGTGCAACTTATTCTCCATCATGCAGGTACGTAAGAGACATTTTATCAGGGTATGAGATGTGTTTATAAAATCAAAGGCCCTGGTAGTGAATCAACCCTGGGAGCTCTTCTGATCATATCTCAGCATCTCCACTGGAATTATAGAGATTACCTCCTAGACTCAGAATAAGCCAGCAGACTTCCTGTGTCTTTATAATTAATTATATTTTTTTGACAGATTTGATCCCATGAATTGAGGGATTCAAATATTTATTTATAGAATGAGAGAGTTCTGCTGCTTCTTGAGCTTTATTATCTGTAACTGTAAAACCTTTCTAGGAATATCTCAAAGATGTATTGCTACTATAACATATAATCATCTCATACAATATGATGCCTTGATGTAAACTGAGTTGCCAAACAGTCTTGAACTCAGTTTAAGGCAGCATGCATGCATCATTAATATTAATCCAGAGATATAGTTTTAAAACACTGACAGGAACCATCCATCCATACATTTTCTATACCGCTTTCTCCGCTTTTTCTAAAAGGCAATTTAGAATCACCAGTTAACTTAGCTATTTATCTGTTAATTGCATACTTTTCCTTTAAACTTTGTTTAGATGATGTTCAGAGTGGTATTCCTAGTTCTTACTACTTCCACCACAGGGGAATGAACCCAGCAATAGTTCAAAGTAACTGACCTAAAACTGAGTCGCTGAGAACATTGCCATATAAGCACATTCACCATTTACACATCCACAAATCCCACCAAGAGGGATGGATGTATTACTGTGGATAGATGGAGTAGCAAAAGGTTATTTTTTTATGTAGGAGTTTTTGGGTTTGGGGTCTTCAGTGGTTCTGATGCTCACTTTGCAGAAAATAAATTGAAACTCAAATCTGCCGTGTGATTTTTTCCCCCCCTGCTGGCTCAGTATGCAATCTCAGTTAGCAGGAGTAGAAAATTCAGATCACAAATTGTTTTCTCCCCTTATTTCTCAACATTAAGCCTGTTGGTGCCTGCCTCATTCCGCTCTATGAAACAACAACACCTCACCCGGCAATCCAACCTGAAAGCAAACAAGAGAACGCAGACAGCAGGAAGAGCACGATCACCAAGCAGGCTGTCATCTTCTCTTATGGGAGTCACAGCAACCTCACCACAACAAAATAAACTGCTGCAGACGGAGCTTCTCTCCCTGTGCAGGCTGAGGGTGTCCCAGTTCTTAGACAGATTTTATATGATGTCCACACTCAGTCAGATTAGGTACGTTACAGATCCAAAGGGGGGAAGGGGGATAAGTACTTTCTACTGTCTGTTTAAAAAAAATATCAGTTCCATTTCTGTCTAACTGAGCTAAGAATACAGTGTGAAAAAGGTTCTCTTGTTCTATTGTCTTAGTCTCTGAGTCTCTGGTTTTGAACTCTGTGTGACTGAAAAAGCATGCAAAACAAATGATAGTGATTGTGACCAACTGTGGGGGGAAAGTAACTGGAACAAAAGGGAAAAAGAGAGCGAACCTCTGGAAGGGGTGAAAGAGTTTGGGCTACATCTGTGATGTAACGGCAACATCATCAGTCAGAACGCTTACACACTGTTTAGTCGAGCTGCAGTTATAGCTCTTTAAAGCAACATTACGTAGGAATTCTGTTTGGTGCACACCGATGGTCTCTGAGTGTAACTGCATGTCGTCAGACACAATGCTGTTATTGGCTTAATTAGGGTTGGATTACTTTGTGCACCCGGTAAAGCTGCTAAACGTGAGACTATGACGACACCAATAATGATAGATCACAGAGTGTTATGAATAATATCTGCAGGGATGTTCACTCTGCTTCTTGCTCTCTCTCTATTTTCCCTTCTTAACTTCATCCCTCACCGTCCTCTTCCGTCTCATAGCCTCAGTCATCGTATCAAACAGTTCAGAGACAAGCTAACTGGCTAACGCTAACCGTACACACTTCTCATGAGAGAACCTGACCAGCGACCAAACTTACATCGTAAGCAGGCGACCGGGGCGCTCTGTTGACATGAGAGAGACGCTACTCAGCCTGTTGAAGGTCATTGCACGATTAGATCGACTTTCAAACAACTTTTTTTTTAAGATGAAAAAGTTACAAATAGTTGCTTTAAATGAACTACTGTCATTGTACCAACATACAAGCACTGGGGGAGACTCTCTTTATTGATGGGTTAGAATGGGCAGAGGTCAACGTGCCCTCTTTTCAGCTAGTTATTATAGAACCTTCTTCCAGGTGACATAGTAGAATAGAAAAGAATAGAATATATGTTTACTGCCATTTGCACAGGTACAGGGCAGTGCAGGTACAATTTAATGTTTGTGCATTTCTCTGAGAGTCAGCTCTACAAAGACACGCAGTAAAAAAATAGAAGTACAATATGAAAGATAAGACAGAGAAAAAGAATACAATTGTAAAGAGAAGTGTACATATACACTCTTAAAATCTATAAAAGTAGACAGAGTGTAGTTTTCCTTTAAAAGCGCGGAGAGAGAAGAGACTTTACTTGTGCGACATCCTTCCTCTGATGCTTTTCTTCAGTCAGTAAAGGGAAGATAGAGCCAAAGGGGTGAGGAGACATTTACAAAGATATTCTCTCGGTGCGATGTCTCACTTTGCTCTAAAGTAAATATTTGCCAGATTGAATTGCTCTGGATCTTTGCTTGTTAAACCTGCTCACATCCTCAGAGATCCAGAGGGTCACACAGATCCTCTCTGGACCTCTCAGGCTGAACAGAGACTCTGCATCTTCGGTTCGTCCGCACGGCACAGAGCTGATGATGCAGCATGCATTATTTAAAGTCTATCCAGCTCCCAGTGTCATAGCATTTTAATCTGCAATCAGCCCCCCCTCTTCAGGGCTTAAGTTACCTTCCCTCCTGTGACACTGACAGGCAGGGTTGAAATGAGGACAAAGATGTTTAAAAACAACAACTCTGTAGTTTATCTTTATTTTTATCCCATAAATGTACAAACAAATAATGATATCAATGCATTTCCCCTTAAATAAGTTTTGTCTACATAGCCAGAAATGAATATTGCTCCATTGTTTGTCTGGAAATCAAAATGTTACTTTGGGGATAGAAGGGGCAAGATTATAAAATTAAATGTATTCCTCTTTTTGTGCGTCACGCTTTAGATGTTTACAGTTAAACCGTACAGATCAGAAACAAAGCCTTCGGCGGATTCTTCCCCCAACATCCTGGCAACAAGGTGACCTAAAGATTCAGGAGGGGGCTTGTTAGTGAGATCTGGCATTCCTCAGGGAGTTTGATGATGTACAGTATCTCAGCGTGACCTGCTGCTTTGGAAGCTTCCTCATTTATCACTTGGTCTCTACGGGAAAGTATTTTCTCCTTCCTCTGTAAAGGATTCCTTTGTTTTTCTTGTTAAGAATGGTGTAAGTTGGTGCAAATAATGAGTCTGAAGGAGACGAATTTCTGAAGGACTGACAACAAAACCTGACATTTACATCTGATGCTGATATTTTCCCTGCTTTCAACTCTTGACATATACACAAAAACAACATATTTTCTCCTCTTAACATCATGATAAGGAAAATTCAACCAAGCAGCAACATGCATCAGAGTGCAGACTACATCACTCATACCTGTTATTTACAGGGAGCTTTTAGCAGTGAAGTACATCTCAGACGAGAGAGGAGGAGTAGATCAGATCTGCACATAATATACCTGAAATTATAGGCTGCAGATGGAAGGAAATATGTCTCCCCTTCTCTTTCCTTCAGATGTCTCGCAGGGATTTCTATCAACAGAGAAGGACTTGAAGCATATGTGGATGACAGATATTAATCCAGAGCAGCAGGGACTCTACTTCCCCTCAACATTCACAGAGCTCACAAAGCTCAAAAGCAGAAATGTGCCCATAGTACTTAAGTGTATCCTTAACGGTCTCTTTAAGGGTAAGTCCTGAACACAGACTCCTTTTCTTCTACATGCAAACTGCATTCTTTAGCTGAAATGGAAAGATTTAAATAATTGTACAAACATGAATGAGGCAGTGGTTTGTTTTAAACGACCTCCAGGTCAGACTTCCTTTACCAGCCCAGCATTGTTTACAGTCCAGTAAGCAACTTGAAAAGAACAAGGGGTCCAGATCAAAACAAAAGTGAAATTTGTTCCTTTTTTTTTAATCCATAACATCTCCTGGAGTAGTGTCCGTTCATCTGTTTATGGTGAGTCTCAGTTTAACTGTAAATAGTGAGTTACACAGCGGCTTCATTCTGGCTCACTTATCATAATTATCTCTTTAAAGGCTTTATGTGGGATTTTTTGATCCAGCAGATGTCGCCCTTGAGCACCAGCATGAAACCAAAACAACTCGTGGTGCATTGTTGTGTTAGCATGCTAATGCTAGCGATCTTTATTATGCTGGTATCTTCACACTGCATGTAAATTTACCTGAAATGAGCGTGATCTAGAAACACAGTTAAGCAGTGAGTACAGTATGTTATTCTTCTTTTCTCTAGTCCCTCAATTAAACAACTTTTATACACGAGGGGAGGAGTCAGCCGGCCGTCCCGGCGATGTAAACAAACTGAAGATAGGACTCTGAAAACTCTGAAAACATCACAGACAGTGGGACTCGGGTGTTACACCCATTGTAGACAGTCATGACTCACAGAGTTATTTTTAGAGGATATACTTGATTTCTACATTTAAGTGTGAAAAATCACATATTAAGCCTTAAATTTAGAAAAATCTTCCACTAGAAAAAAGCAGGAGTATGTGAGTCTGGGACGCAAAGCAGGGCGGCGCCACCGGGCGGGGAAATGCAACCTGGACAAAGCAGCACCACCAGGACAGAGCCCCCTTTTATTTTCTCATGTGAATGCAAAACGCTTCCATAGGTATTGGCCAGATTGCGGAGTAAAGTCTCTTCTTCCATGGGGAACTTTTCCAGTTTTTAACGTGAATGTTAAATTATTTTACACTTAATTTAAAAGAGTGAAGGACTGATTGTGACCTGCTCTTATCATAGTAATATTACAAACTGGATTCAGGTCATTAATCAGGCTTTTCTTCACAAACAGTAGATTCTCTCCTGCTTCAGCTTAACATCAGTGATATGTAAATCAGACTCATTAGCATGGATTCTTAAGCGCATGTAAACATAGAGTGGTACAGAATGAATAGATTGTGTGTAACCTGTAATAACCCCCCCTGTGGAGGCTTACATTTCCCTCCCCCGGGGGTGTCTGTGCGCTGGCAGAGCTGTCCAGGTGTGTTATCGAGCTCACGGTATCACGTGAAGCGGCGCACACAGCAGGTGCAGTGTGACTTTCCCCTGCACTCATTCAGAGGGCTCTGGGTCACAAGATATTTTTCCCAGTACGTTTCAAATTCTCTTTTTCCTGTGAGACGCCCCGAACATTTTACATTCTTTATCCTCTTTTCTGTGTTTTACTTTCTCAACTTCAGTCACATTTTCACACCTTGAAGCTGCTCAGTATGATTTCAGCTCCCCACTGCGGGCTCAACTGAGGAAACTTTCAGTAAAGCTCTCTGCTCTAAGTCATCTCAACCGCAGCTTAAGTGAAACAAAAAACATTATTCTACCTTTCAGCTTTCTCCCTTTGATCCAGCAACTCTTCCCTTTTTGCCAGTGGCTTACACTGTAGTCAATTTTCCTTTTTACTATACCAATACCTTATGATACATCACTACAATATGATACAGAAAAATACATTTTGAAACCAGACAATATGATGCTTTAAGATTCAATCCTCGAAATGTCTTTTTAAAGGTTTATTTTAGGGCTTTTTATACCTTAATCTTAGAGACAGGACATTGGAGAGAGTCAGAAATCAGGGGGAGTGCTGAATCACATGCTGGAAGGAAGTCACAGGTCAGATTTAAACCCGGGCTGCCTGCTTGGGGGATTATAGCCTAACGTGGGGGCGTGCACACTAACCACTAGGATATCGGCGTCTCCCTGATACTAGAAATATCTTTTAAAGAGTTTCCGTATTGCAACTCTGGAAATGTCTTGACCTATTGAGCTCCTTTTGTAATTCAGCTTTAGCTATGATTTGATACAATGCAATATGATATAATACATATCTACAAAACTATGTGATACAATACTATGTGATGTAACATAGTATTGTATCACATAGTTTTGTTTGGCAGGTTCAGGTTTTGATAGTCAAAAGTCAACTGAATAAAAAATGGATGGATGGATTCATAGGAAGATAGACACACATTCATACACTGATGGCAGCTGCTCATTAGGATGAACAGAGACACACACACACACACACACACACACACACACACACACACACACACACACACACACACACACACACACACACACACACACACACACACACACACACACACACATGCCTTCAGGAGATCTTCAGGATTAGCATCTTACCCAGGGACATTTTGACACTTTGACATGCCGACTGGGGAAGTCAGGAAAGAAACAAGGAAACCTACGGATAGATGGAGGAGGGAGGGATGGATGGATGGATGGAGGAGGGATGGATGAAGGGATGGATGAAGGGATGGATGGATGGATGGATGGATGGATTTTCTTGTCAACAATTCTAGGAAGACAATTCCCTCCATCAGTCGGTCAGGGCTTATAATAAATAGATGCATTAAAGCATGCACATACCTATTACCTCAACGGCATCGAACACCTTTGTGGGGGTTCAGACAGCACTTCTAATGACTGGTTACATGATGCCTACATTATAAATCTGCAATCAGAACTGTGTAGGAAAGCAGTATGGTCGACTGTCATCTCTCCCTGCCCTCTTCAAGTGTATCGGTCCATATGATGTCAGAGGTCAAGCTGATCTAATCAACCGAAATCAGAGCAGAGACGAAAATAGATATGAAATGGATATTAACAGACTGGAAGAGCGAGAGAGGGGAGAAAGGGAGCAGAAAGATCGGATATAAAAATAAATATTGAGGCTGTTGCTACAAAACTCTTCAGGGAAATACTTCTCATTGAAAAATGTCTCTTTTACTGTCAGTGATGCTAATGCCATGCAAAGTCCTGCTAGCTAGCAGTTACATTCAGTCAGTCAATAAATGAGGGCGGTAACAGCAAGAGTAACAGCAGACCGGTTTGACAAAAAACAAGGGAAAGAGGAGGATGGGGCTGGTTGATGACCCCTGTCTTATGAATGAACTGGAACACCAACTGGGAGCAAGGCTTAATCACCCAAACGTCTCTGCTGTCATATGTCTGATTGGGAGCAAATCCCTGAACCAAAAGTCCCACAATTGCTGGAAAGTGGATGTTCCAAGCAACTTGTTTCCCCGTCACCTAAATGGAAATTCAAATCCAACTCCTCTAAAGGTAAGAAAACTCAGGTCGACAGGTTCGAAGCAGCTGCAGCTAAACGATGTCAAATTGGTTTGCAGAATGTGGCAAGCACAACTCAGTCAAGTTTTTAAATGACAGTTTAACCCGATACAATCTACACACAACTTTAGCTCCATTTTGTAGATCTAAACACTGACAAACCGCACTGCTCCAACGAGACGTCATCAGTCTAATGTGCTGGTTTACATCAGGGTAGAAAAACGGTGAGAGCAAGCGTATTAACAAGCCCCAGTTTAGACACAACATTTAACCGAACATAATGGGCCTATGCTGATAATTAGTCTAACCTATAAGTCATGACTAGCGAAGGTGACAGCGGTTAAATGTTTAGTAGACTAATTATACACATCCCTCATGAAAAGTCTAAAAAACGATGATTGACTGCGGTGTAATGTTCTCCTTTCCACAAACTGTTTGTGATGCAAAACAGCTCGAAAGAAATCAGTGGCATAATAAGATCCCCGAGTGAAATATTAAACAACATAAAAATAGAAGCAATGAATTAGCCATGGAAGGAGACACTGTGTGCATGTGTGAAGGTGTTTATGAGGCTTTCCCTGTACAATAGAGAAGGAGTGTGTGTGTGTGTGTGTGTGTGTGTGTGTGTGTGTGTGTGTGTGTGTGTGTGTTTTTGTGTGCGTGTGTTTCAGAGTGAGAGAGAGAGAAAGCGAGTCTGACAGCCCGTCTCACAGCTGGGATACCCGGTCCTCAGGAGTGGGGCGATCGAGCCACGGGGGCGCGGGTTATTTTGGGAACCACAGAGGAGGAAAGCGCTTATTTTCGCCGCCATCCAAACCCCTCCCCCCTCCTCCACCCCTCCTCCCCCAAGCCTCCCACCGTCTGACAGCTCCCTCTGTTCATTTGCACAATCTCAATTAGCCTTCAGCGGGGAGAATAAAGGAGGTGGTCAGACAAAATGCTCTAAAAGGGTCTATTCAGCGCACAAGTGTGTGTGTGTGTGTGTGTACGAGAGGGTAAAAATACATCTGAGACTGAACATGTGTTTGATGTTTGTACGCAGCAGCACCGCGGTTCAACCTCTAAACAAGGGGGAAAAAAAGTCTTTGAAAGCAGACCTGTGATGTCAAACGCCACTTTCATAAAAGAAAGTAAAAGAAAACCGGACGCACGTCTATTTATATCACGACGCATCCTGAATGCATCCATTGTTCTGGACGAGCAGTAGATCTAACAGGTAAGCAGAGGGGAAAGAGCCAGAGTCCCTCGTCGATTTCACCTATTAAAGCTGAAAGAGAAGCCAGATAAGAGCTGGATTTTCATTATCACTGCTGTGACATATAGATCGCAGAGCAAATTGGGGTGAGACTCTGCGAGAACATGACACCTGTGATGATCCTAAACTTAGCCTTTCATCAGTTTGCATAATGTGGAAGTGTTGGCCGTCATATCGTTAAATGTAAAAGATTCTTTGAAGGATAAGGTTGGGGTTATTCTATGGGTTTATTTGCCGGCCGAAGTTCTGGTTTGCACATGCATGTATTGGCCTCTGAGCAACCCTGTTGAGTTAGATTTTCATATTTTCACAGGCTATTCCACTTGCATTTTCTGACGTGGCTCTCATTTCCACCTCCCGTCCTGTTTCATTTATCCACGATAAGCGCTGCAGTATATCCCTGCATTCAGGTGGTGTTGGAAATATGAGTGTTCCTGACTGTCTCCTCAAATCAATCAACAACTGAGAAACAAGGTTGTTACCGTTCATGAAGACTAACGCTCAAAAGACAGTTTTTCAATTTCTAAATGAACAAACAACAACACAGATTTGTGTCGGCTCTGGTCATCGGTTTTAACATTGTTTGCATTTACCACTATAGACGAACCCTTTGTAAAAGGGATCCCTGATCTCAAAGGGACTAATCTGGATAAATCAAGATTCAATCAAGATCACCTCCTGAGCACTGCTGAGGTGCCCTTGAGCAAGGCACCAAACCCCCTCCCCACTACCAACTCAGCAGTGCCTGCCATGGGCAGCTCCGTCACCCTGACATCTCTCCCTTAGTGCATGTCCATAGGATTCTGTTTGTGTGCATGTATGTATATACTTCAGCCTATGTGTGTGTTGCATGATTACAGAGGGTAAAAACTGAAATTTCCCTTTGCAGGGATCAATAAAGTAAAATCTTATCTTAATCTAAATAAAAACAATTGTTGATCTGCCAGAGTCGCAGAAGGCCCTTATCAAGGCAGTTGAGAAAGAAGGAGCACGTTGATTCTCCTGAATCATGACCGGCTCATCCACTGAAAGTGTTTCCAAAGATCCGTCAGATGCAGAATAACAAAAAGAAATCATGTTAACAAATGATAAAAGAAAAAAACATGCAACCTATTACTGCAAATCAGAACAAGTCTGAGTTAACAAGAAACATTTTACAAGTGTTTGCCTCCCCTGTCACTCTTGTGAAAACACACACACACACACACACACACACACACACACACACACACACACACACACACACACACACACACACCAAACATTGTTAAACACATGAGTGATTGACAACTTGCTAATGTGTTACATAATGCATCTTCTTTCCCTCGTGCTTCCGGATGAATCTGTTTTTTACTTTATGCTGCAACACGGGAGCAACGCGTGACAAAGAAAAAGCTCCTGTTAGGCTTCAGTTATTCTCTGAAAAAGGCAGAGCGGAGGATGTGTGTGTGTGTGTGTGTGTGTGTGTGTGTTTTGTAGGTGCATTGAGGCAGGATGTAATGCAGGAGAAGAAGATAGAGGTTGATGTTTTTTGTGAAGAGGGCATTAGTCGCCATCTGTGACCTTGCTCTGTGGAGAAAGCCCACAGCTCTGGATTCTGTGGGGGTTACTGTGAGTGTGTGTTTTTTTGTATATGTGTCTATGTTACAACACGCAAAGCTCCACAGGAACTGTTTTTCTGTCCTTTTTCTCTGTAGTACCATGGCTACTTTAGACTGATCAGAAATGACATTAAACACATATTCTGATAAATACTGTAGCTGTTTACTTTGACTTATGCTCACATTAACTGAGACTTGAACCAGAAACCTCAGTTCTCTGGTCTGCACCAAGTCCAGTCTGACATGGTAGACAAGGATTCTGTCAGAGACGTGTTAGGCCTTATGTTTTCATCTCATGCCTTCCCTGTTTTCAGTTTCACTGTCAGTCTCCTTTTCTCTGAGCCTCATATTGTCTGTGTATCTGTCTTCTTCTTTTGTCCTTTTCTTTCTCTACTTCACCCGATATGTTTCTTTCTGAAAACCCTCTCTGACAGCACTCGCATAAAAACTCCCCTCGCTTGTTACTTGGTCTTTGCTCAGCACTCACCTGAGCGGAGAAATGGAAAACAGACTGAGTCACGGAGCATAAATCCAACGAAAAAGATAAAGAAGAAGAACCAAAAATAAAGGAGCTTCCTCTTTCCTTGTGTCTCCTGCCTGTCGACTTTCCTTTCTGTATTTTTCTTCATTGTTTCATTTTGCACTTTTGTTTGACTCGGTGGTTTCCACATGAAGAAACATAATTTCTTATGTTACTTATTACTCAGATATCGCCCTCAAATACACCAATTGTCAAATGTTTTTTTTTTGTCTGTTAAGACCAGAGACGTTTAAAACTGTCGAGATGTTTAAGATGGTAATTCATTTTTCAAAAGCCTGTAAGTGTAAACTCTCAAATCTCCTTCTGGTTTTAAGATTAACTTCATGCCCTGTCTTTAACAATTCAACTTTCCCATCCAATCAAAACTCTCAGTGCCTCCTCTCCCTGACTGTCTTGTGTGTCGTGTTAATAATGAAATGCCCCACACGGCGCCCCCTACAGGGCTGGAGTACTCTAATCAACACCACCATGCAGGCACCAGAGCGTTCAAAAGCGTTTGCTAACAATTGCATCACCACCGGAGGCACTGCTTGTCTACAGGCAAGGCAGGCAACTGCTGCGGGCCCAGAGGCCAGACTGACAAACTTAAAACCACAGCAGTAGCTCAACATGTGCAAATTTTGCAATGACAGTAGGAAACCTCCCTAATGAGGACCCATTTGACAGAACTCACTCTCATTGCCCTACTTAGCATCTCATGCATTATTCCTTCATTTAAATTAAACCACCTAAGGAAAATGAGGAGGAATGATCTGTCTGGGAGTGAAAAAAGAAAGAGGGAGAGCATTGAAACACTGGCAGACATAATGGTGGTTGGAGGGGCCACTAATTATTTTTTGCCCACGGCCCCCAACAGACTCTAGAATCGCCACTGATCACCACATGTTTCAGGGGTTTCCATGATGATTTTCGGTTATTACAAAGTACACATCAACCCTACAAAGCCCGGTTGTACGGCTATTGTTTTATCATGCATGAGCAACACAGTGTCCACATGAACACTCACTTCACTGTTGAGTTGAAGAAGCTCAGTTATAGACATCCATCCAAAGCACAAGTGTAGCTCCAAATTAACTTCAAGGACAAGCTTTGTGAACTTAGCACCACATGTCTTAAATCAACGTCACAAAACCCCATGCTATTTTGCAGTAAAATCTGTAATTCAAGATGTTCCCAATGTGGGCACGAGTTCATTAAATTCAGTGAAGAAGTTTTATTTTTTATATTTTTCACAAAAACAACCCCTCATTTGGGAAAACATTTGAGCTTGCATGACTTAGGTGCATTAAACCCAGAGTCAGCCGGCGTGACAGAAAATAAAAGGATGAACAGGCTCTGCAGCAGAAACAATGACAGACAGACTGACAGCTCGAACGGAAATGAAACTCACCTGGGGCAAGTCGACGGGAAGGTTTTTGGGGTATTTTTTTTGTAGCAGTATTGTCAGAAAAACAATGGTGGTCGGCAGCCAAAGGATATTCATTGTGAATGTAAGCAAACACAATCCATAGACACAGGATTCCCCCCCTAAAAAGAGAATAACTGAGGTGAGAATCTGTCACTCACTCTGAATTCCCCGCAGTCCTGAAAATTGGGAAGGCATGCAAATGAGGGAGAGAAGACAAACACAAAAATTGCATGTCATAGTTGCATGCAATAAACCGAAGCAGTCAGGAGTCTTTGTAAAGGATGGACACAGTTCACGTGATTATCCTGGTTCAGTTTCTTTCATAGAGCAGAGTTCAAACAATAGAGTGCAGCTCTGTCTGGATGATTTCTTATCTAGAGTCCTGATTTGATTGGCAGGGAAGAAACCTCGGAGCTGTCTGGGTCACCTGAAAACCGGATGACTGAATCTAATTTCCATATGTAATTTTCTCCCAGTTGAATGTTACGCTTCTGCCAAATGAATCGACTGTGTTATGTCAGTGTTGCACTGTATTAGCACTGAGCTATCAGTGGCAGAGGATTTAAATATCAGCTTAAAGACGTCTCTTTACTCCAGGGCTGCTCATGGTTACAAGGTGACAGAACGCAGTGATGGGTGCTTTATGTCACTGCTTTGTTTGTTTGTGTAAGCAACTAAAAAACAGCCTCTTTACACTTATGAATCCAACCCGGTTTTACACAATACAGTATGTAAGTAAGTTAACGAGTCATGATCTGAAATACTTTACATAATCAGGTATTTCATGCATTAAACTGCATAATACAGCAAATAATGCAACTACAATCACAAGACTCTTCAAGACATTAAGTGCAGCTAGGCGTACGATTCCACACTGCATGTCAATTTAAATCACAATTTACCACAACATATGCTTTAAAACCCTTGGGCTGTACTTGGCTAAAGTTATCTGTAATTCAAAGTTGTTTTAGAGGAAACCAAATGCAAATTCATTAAATGATTACAAAGTGATTACATTTTAATCCGGCTCTCTGCATGAAAAGAACCGGAGTTAATATCTGAAGGGAAGCCGGGGATAAAAGTCAATAATTAGCTTCTTTTGCTCCACACAATACAAAAGCACAACAGAAAAATATCAGATCATCTAAAGAACATTTACTCAAGTCTGTCGATAAAAAGGGGGCTTAAGATCCCTGCAGTGAAATTCAACATTTAACATGGTTTAAGCTCATGGACCACTGGGGTCACACATGCACGCACACACACTCGCACATCGTTCACAGCCCAGCTTTCCTTTCATTGTGAAACACTAATCTGAAGCCTGAGCTCTAAAAGCAGCCATTGTGTGCTGGAGCTGCTGCTGCTGAGTTTAGCAGCGCTTTGGAAACCCCAGCACTGTCGGTAACTCGGTCATACTGTACCATCGTAAGGCGACAGAAATAGATGAAAATGTTACATTTATACTTTCACATCTAACAATAGCAGTGAAAAGCAATGAAAATGAATGAATATATACTGATAAAGTTCGGATCTGAAAAGTCATTAAACCAATATAAAATGCTGGGACAGCGCTGTCATGCCTGCAAGTGCAGCTGCCACCATCACCCACTACATGCACCCTGACACCATTAAAAAACTAGCCCCCATTCATCTAAATGTTTTGGCTTCACTTGCAGGGAGCTGTCATGTCGTCCTTTCGTTGTTTAGTCTATGGTTGATACTTCGGTCTGTAGGGACTTCGAGCCTACAAGCACCAAATCTGGAAATTGGTCTGGTAGCTGGAGAGGTGCCAGACCACTTCCTGAGCACTGTCGAGGTGCCCTTGAGCAAGGCACTGAACCCCCCAACAGCTCAGGAGTGCTCGCTGTGGTCAGCCCCCCCTCATTAGTGCATGTCCATAGTATCCTGTTTGTGCATGTGTGTGTGTAGCATGTTTAACAACAGAGTGTAAAAATTGAATTTCCCCTCACAGGATGAATAAAGTATATCTTATCTAAAACAGATGAGATGTTAACATGTTGCACATGTTTGTAGCGCTATAGCTACCTAAACAAATGTGAAACGTCATTACATATCAGCATTTTAAATATGTGTAAAAATTGTGTCTTAAATTTAGATGAGTTAGTTTTTTTTCAGGAGAGAAAAGAAGAAAAGCCAAGATGGAGAGGATGGATGGATAACAGGATTTGACGGGTCATGCCAAGCGTCTGCTGACACTCAGAGCTCAGTAACTATTTCACTGCCATGTGTGTGATCCTCTCACTGTGTGTCACAAACAAACACAAACTTTAACTCTCTCTCACTCCATCTCCGTCTAACACACACTCGGACACACAAACACATTCATGCACACGGACACACAGGGAAAACAGAATTACAAAAATCCTGTTTCTAATTCTGCTGCTTTTCTCTTATTCTGCACGACGCTGCTCAGGGAGGTGATTCACTGTTTGGTAGTTTCGCACAGTGACAATAAAGACTTGAACCTTGAATGAATCCTGGGGGAACAGTTGGTCACGATGCCAATCATCCTGGACTGAGAATGTTTGATGATCTTCTCTGAGTGTTTCCTCCTCCACAGAGGTGCAACAGGAGTCTGATTTCTTTCTTTTTTTCAAACAGCATCTGAATACAGATCTTAATGTTTATACCCACATAACTACAGATAGAAAAAAAGAAAGAAGTCTACTGTTATGAAATAACGCTGGATGAGGTCACTGCGGTCGGGAATCAGTTCTGGATCTTCACCAGAAACAAATGTGTGATATATCACCACCTACTGGACATAAACGGAACTACATTAAAGACTATCACTGACGCACTTTACTTGACCTTTTACAGTGAAGGAGGAGAGAGCAGGAAGGAGTTATTTCAGGCCTGTGTGCAGCTCTAAGAGAAAAAAAACTGTGATATCAAGTCATGTGCATCCTTTATCTCTCTTATATTTTATAATGACAAACTTTTCTTTTTTTTTCTTCTCGGGTAAAATCCGTTTTAGGAAGCACTATGGAAAGGGAGGAGTAATTATGAGGTGTCACAAGTAAACAAGTACCTAACCAATAAGTTTAAAAACTACAGGAGATCATTTTAAAAACAAACAATGTAAAGAAATATGTAAAGAAAACTGTATTTACTTAACTTTAGAGTTATTGCATCCCAACTAATCAATTTTAGAGACAGGATTGAATCAGTAATCTGGAAGAGTGAGAGAGAGAGAAAGAGAGAGAGAGGGGAACTACATGCAGATAAGGAGCCACAGGATGGACTTGAGCCAGCCCACCTGGAGGACCACAGCCTCCATAGGCCTACATGGGGCCACTAGGCCACCGGCATCCCCGCATGCCACGACTAACTTAAAATACACAGTTATATGTTCTGCAGAAAAAGTTAGCCTATGATGGATTATCTGAAATGAAGTCTGAACTTGAGAAGTCTATTTTTGAAAATGACTTATAAATGGGAAACCTTCACTCGTTATGGAGTTTATTTTCTGTGTTTTACCCCTCCTCTCACTGAGCTGAATTATTCCACCTTTTCATTCATGACCGACGACCATGAAACTGGAGTTTCCGAGGAGAACATGAATGCAGCATTATTGTTTTTTAACGCTACATTCGAGTCACGCAGTAGAGGTCGGTGAAATAATCTACCTGTAAACTCAGGACTTATAGGAAGAATGTAATAGTACAATCTGTGTATGAAGAGTCCCTGTGAAGGAAACAGCTTGTAAACAGTCTGACTGCTGTGACTGACCCTCTTCCTTCAGTTCATGTCTGTTAATCATAAACTCATCCTTCCTGCTCTGAGGTATCACTCTCCTTAGCAGAGCCATGAAGGTGGGCGGTGACTGATTCTGTCTGACTGCACGGCTTTAAAACAACAACTCAACAATAAGGGCTTGTTCTTTATTTCCAATTCTCCTCCTCCGGCTACCAAAGTGGTTTCAAACTGTTATTTCCCTTTCACCTTGTTTAGAAGAGAAAGTAAAAGCAGGTAAAGAGGAGGTGATAAAACTACGAAACAAGGAGGGCAGGTAGGGATTTTCTACCTGAGCGGCGCAGGTGAGCACACACTTTCTCTCTCTCTCTCTGTCGTATAAAGTGAGCCTGTAACTCTCTAACTTCCTGCACACTTTGTATTAGTGATCTCATGTAGTTTTATTGGAGTCGTGGTGGTATGTTCGCACCTTATTAAGAGTTTATCTGACAGTCAAACACTTTATCTGCAGATTGGCGACTTTTTCATCTGCTGATCCTAATCTGAGTCTCAAATAAAAACGTCCATGTTTATAATATAACATGGAGATGTAGGCTGTAGTCTGTGTGCAGTGGCGGATTTAGTTATATGGGGGCCCTCTGCATCAGTTTGGCTAATGTAGAGGTTCTCAATTGATGAGACAGGGGACTAAAAAGTGGGTCGCAGAGCCTTTTGCAGTGAGTACCAAATGTACTGTAAAGAAAATTGTCAAAAAAAGGCTGTGAATTTGAGTTTGAAGCATGTTTGTTTTGTTCTGTTCCTTTGATCAGTCACATTGTTTGTAACTTCTGACGTCCAAACTGCACAATTCTATAACAAACAAATGTGATTGGTTGATTTGGTTACTGATGAAGGGGTTGGTAGTGGGTCTTGAAGTTAGACCAGTTGGGAACCACTTGTCTAAAGTCCTACTGTTGAAGCAGGTTGAAGGAGGTTGACTGTAATCCTCCTGTGTTTTATCTTTTGTTACAGTGAGAAGATAACACACAAAAGTATGAAATAATGGAGACACAGAAGTAGGCTAATAAACATGCTAGTTTAAAATATGTACCCTTTCTCCGTCTCTGTACTTCTCTTCATCGCCGTCACATAAACCGATGGCTTGTTTGTTAGTTTCTATCTTCTCTCTCTCTCTCTCTGTCGCCTGTGTTTGCTGCGTCAATCATTATGCATGTGAGTGTATTCACTTGCATACATTGAAAGGGAAGCAAGAGCAGCTGACACGGTTTATAATTTTGTATTATCCAGATATTAAAAAGACCCTGTGACTATCAAAACAAAGATAATAAATCAACGTACGATGCTTGCCTTACTGTGTTTCCACAAACAGGCTGCTCCTTTTGGGAAGATGTTTATGATATTTGAATACTTTGGAAGTCAAATACTTTACACCTGTGCAAACCAGGTCTGTGCTTCCTCCGGTCAAATGAATCATTGACTATTATTGCACCCAAATGAATGACGCCGGTGTAGTTAAATAGTTTTTTAGTGTAAAGGACGGTGAATGAGTTTGTTAACGATCACACTGGTACATTCTGTGTTTCCTGTTTTTTGAGTTTCAAACAAACATTTCTGCTGCTGATACAGAAAGTGAAAGTATCTACCTGTCTAGGTGCCAGTCAGATGGGGTGATTGAACAATATTGACAGACTGAATGAAATCAAAGATATGAATCTGTCATCGAGTCCAATTGTGAAGCAGTTCACCAAAAAGTTTCATTTCAGCAAACACAAATAAGAAAAGTAGGGAAAATGTAGAACATATAATCTAAAAATGACATAAATTAAAATAATCTGAACCCATAGGTTTGTTCAAGAAAAAGCCTAAACACAAACGTTTGATTTGATTTAATTTAACCACAAATCCCCGACGAGTTTAAGACATCTCATTAACAAGAGGAACCTGTCCAAGGTAGCAGCCACACTAAACAAACGCAGCATGGGAAATTCCCAACAATACAAAAGGAACAGGCATTCAGGCAACCTGTGGGAAAAACTACTTCATGTCACAACCTGTCGCATCATTCTTTATGACACTCTTACATTTGCTCAGCGATATCAGTGAGTCGAATTTGAGCTCTTTCTGAAGACTATTTTAAGACTCATAAATGGTACTGAAATAAAGAGTGTACAGAGGGTATCCCTTTGCAAATAAAAAATATATAAATAGTGCTGTGCTCTGTGAATTGTTAATGATGTCCAACCCAAGAGTAGACTGTCTAAAGAAACATCTCTGGTCCTGGAAAAAAGCATTAATAAAGTATTTTGCTATTAAGAACAAGTTTGAGCCAAATGAGAGCGTTCTGAAGGATATGAAAAGAAAGTTTCTCAACAGTGAGCTGTACAGAATCAGCTAAGCATTACATAATAGTGTCATCTGCGTACAGATGGACATTACAGTCAGTTATATGGGACAATATTATTAAAATAGATTGTAAACAAGACAGGTCCCAGAACTGACCCCTGTGGAACACCTTTTGTTAATGGTAGAAACTCTGATTGGGTATTTCCAGCCTTTACAGATTGAAATCTATTTGAAAGGTATCTCTGTAACCATTTACAGAGCGTCCCGATGAGAAGACCCTGATCCACCATATCAAACGCTTTAGACAGTCAATAAAAACAGCAGCGCAATGCCTCTTGTTGTCCATATTAGAAACAATATTGTTAACAACTAAAGTGACAGCAGAGGTGGTACTGTGCAATGGTCTGAAATCAGGTTGATGAGGGCTGAGGATATAATAACTAGACAGAAATGTTTTGAGTTGGTATTTTACCAGTGATTCCAGGATTTTGAGTACAGCGTGTAGCTGTGCACATACTCCCAATATTGTTCAATCCCTTCTTTGCTGTGTTGTAAAGAAACACCACAGGAGGCTGTTGTTTTATCTGTAAACAAAACTGCCCCTCCTGTCCCTGCTGACTCTCACTGTTAAAACCAGAAACACACCTAAGCCATCGTTTCACACTCAAACTCACACTCTGTAGTAGAGCAAAGGACAGGCATTTCCGTTTTTTTACTTATTTTCTGACCTTCCTTCCTCATAGTTGGAGTTTATTTTTAACGGGATGAGATGTCACACATGATGGATAAATCTGCTGAAAATTCAGACGAGGACAGAGTGTCCCTCAAGAGCAATGTGAAGACCCCCAGCGAGGGGGCCGTGAAGGAGACGATGGGTATGCTGCAGACATTCAGGAAGAGCATCCGGCGAGCGGCTGAGAAGAGCCCGATGTTGTCTGGAGGCAAGGGGTCAAAGTCCACGCCAAGATCAGACGCGGCTGATAATGAGTCATCGTCCCCACCGCCTCCATCCCCCAGTAAGTACTTTCATGGCTTAATGTCTTAAGTCTTCTTTAAGATGAATACTTCAGGCAGGTCTCTCAAGGTATCTCAAGGCTCTCAAGTAGCATCAGATGATGCAGCCGCCACAACGTCATCTTTTGATATTGTAGTATTGATTGAGAGCCCCCTGGTGGTGGAATCTACATATTGTATCTTTAATGTCAAGACAGTACACATGAAGTTAATAAAAAAACTGGAGTGATTATTTTCTCAGCCTGGGGGTGAAACTTCAAACTCACTGAATCCAAAATATATCAAATATATCAAAGCTAATATGAAACACAAAATCTTCTTTAAAGACTCTTTCTGAACCTGCTGCACTGTCTTGACCTTTTGAAATAAGTGATGGCCTACATTTCCCAGGATTCCCCTCACCACCCACTATGTATGAACTTGTTCCACTCAGGTGTGGGTGGTTGTGTGTGTGTGTGTGTGTGTGTGTGTGTGTGTGTCTGTGTGTGTGTCTGTGTGTGTCTGTGTGTGTGTCTGTGTGTGTGTGTGTGTGTGTGTGTGTGTGTGTGTGTGTGTGTGTGTGTGTGTGTGTGTGTGTGTGTGTGTGTGTGTGTGTGTGTGTGTGTGTGTGTGTGTGTGTGTGTGTGTGTGTGTGTGGGCAGAAAGAGAAACAGTGTGGGAATATTTTTCATGGAGAGAAAGAGAGATGTTTCTTCTAGTCGAGGCTTAAATACAAACAGTTATTAAACTTTACTTAAATGTGTTTTGAGGACATGGTCACACAAATGTTTCTGTGTTTCCTCAACAAAAGATTGGATTATGATGTTTGTGTATCTACAGTGCAGAAAAGCAATAAGGTTCGACTTTTAGACAATTACACGATAAAAAAATGTAAATATTGGCAGTTGATTTGCTTAATTTGATGGACTGTATAAAAATGGACACAGTCTTAGTGATGTCACCCATTGGTTACTGAATGGGAGTTTGGAAGCCTGACGATGGCAGTAGCCATAAAGAAATTGCTGTCTCAACCTAACATTCACTCAACCTAGAAAGGCAAAGAGGTAGAGCTGAGGTGGGCCCCTAGCCTGACTAACAGCTACAACGCACCCGTTTGCAGTCAGATCATGCCCCTTAAAATGCAAAAAATAAAAACAGTTATACAAAACTTCACCCTCATACAGTGCGTGCTGTTAAAAACATGAGTTATCCAGACCAAGATTGTGTTCTGCTCCAGACGATAAACACTTTAATTTCTGCTGTCAAAGTGGCCGTTTTAATATGGGTGTTAATGGGACTTTAGGGGCTTTCGCAGCCAGCCTCAAGTGGACACTCAAGGAACTGCAGTTTTTTGCACTTCAGCGTTTCCTTCACTTATCAACGCCGGAGGTTTCAGCTTGAGTTTTACATAAACAGTGTGACTAATTTATCCCGCTGTAGACATTCTTAATCGTGCTGGCTGGTCATGCTTAAAATGTAACACTTGAAAGGGGTCACATAGTCTTACCAGAAGTTTGGTTAATGAGTGGTTATGCTTGGACTTCATAAAGAAAATTAAATGGTAGACTACAAAAGTTGCCAATAAATATCTGAATATATTTTAAACGCTGTGTGGTAGCCTCCTGACCCACTCTTCTATCTTCTACCTTTCTCTTGAAATGGATATGTAAAGTTTTGCTTTCTTTGTAGAACGAAATATGAAGTGCTTACGTTTCAAAAGAAGTCCTGTCGATTCATGGGAATCATTACCTCAGTCAGCAGAAACAAGGACATGCTACTTTTAAACTTTCATTTTCACAGTCTGGAGCCGAGCCAAATGTGTCAGATTTCCTCAACACTTTAGTTATTGCATTCTTTAGTTTAAGGTCGCTGAAAGGACTAAGCGCTGCCAAGTCACACTCACACATATGAAGCCACTCAACTGTAATCATGACTATTGAGAAAACTGAAACCTTATCAACCGGTTGTGGCAGTGAGATTGGTTTGGGACAAAGAGGGGTGTGATTGTGAAACAAGGACTTCGTGGAAATGGTACGTGCTGTAATCTCACTCTCTCTGCGTCTCCTTCAGGTCTGAGCGCCGGCTCTCCTATGACCTCTCCTATGACCTCTCCTATGACCTCTCCTATGACCTCTCCTATGACCTCTCCTATGACCTCTCCTATACAAAGCATCGGAGGCTTATTTCAGAAAAAAGACGAGGAGGAGGTCGACACCGAACAGAAAAGCAAAGGTCTGACACGCTCCAAAACAGGTAAAGCAATCGCATTAATACTGTACCTAAATGACTTAATAATAAGTCTCCTGAATGCTTATATTTGTGTTCTTCTCCACTCCACTCAGTTGACATGGGTCTTTGGCTTCTCACAACATCTCTGCTTGTTAACAAATAACATAAACCAGCTCTCTCAAAACGCTCCGTTTTGGTGTGTGTGTCGCTTTAAATGCAATGAGCACGCCCTGAGTTTTCCCGGTAGAAATCACTCCTTCGCTAGCAACAATAAAAAAGGCGGACCTGCGAAAAATGTTTCGCTCTAGGCTGGGAGTGGAGTCTATGGGGGGAGATACCAGGGGAGGGGAGGGGATTTTTTTTTTTACCAGAATCCCACTGTGACATCACAAGGAGAGCACATTTGAAACGGAGCATTTTTCTCTGTGTTGTAAGACTTATGCAGACCACAAACAAAGGACTGGATGGATTTATTTCACATTTTGTGGGTCGGTGGCTCTAACATAAACTGTTTTTTTTTCCATCCTCAGATCCCAACGGAGTCAGGTTGGGTGGCTCTCTCATGAAAAAAGGAGCTTCGCTACGTAGAAGTCTGAAATTCAACACCAAGAAGGACAAAGATAAAACCAACAGAAAGGAGCAGCTCGACCATGTCTCTGAATTCTCGGGGGAGGAGAAGAAGGAGGAAAAAGAGGAGGAGGAGGAGGAGGAATGTGGGGAGATGGATGAGACCTACACACTGCCAGAACTGCCCCACACACCACTGTCAGGTGCAGTCTCAATCACCTATAAATGACACATCCAGCAGATACTTAGCAAACCTATCACCAACATTAAGTCTTCTTTCAGCTCAGACTTTAATTTATCTAAAGCAATTTATCTTAAGCTGCTGAAATCACTCTCACTTAATCTATTTTACAATTTAAAAAAATGCACAATGCAAAGGTTGCAACTCAATTTTGCACGCAAGGTCATGACTGAAGGATTAGTTTATCCCCTGCAGACAGTTTGTGATGTTGACATATATTCTGAAAGTGTAAAGTTGGGTAGTTTATGTCTAGATTTATGCAGCAATGAAATACACAAGATACATTTGCCCTAATGGATAAGCACTCAGTGAAGACACCCCTTGCTCCAGTCATGCCCATGATATTTCTCAGCAGGTTTAACACTGTAAGCTAAATCAGCATTACTTGCCTTTTTCACACATTTTCACTGATGGAAACTTGAAGCTTTGAACATTTTTCTTTACGATTTCACTGTCAGATGAAGCCTTGACTAACCCATAGGTATATCCCGATTAGGTTTTTTTTAATTGCTTATTTGCATTTGTTGTAAAATGTTATTAAGCATGTTAATACATATGTTTATTCAATTTATATTAAAATGTGTTTACCACCCTTGTGGAGACACTTGTAGCTGTGAGATATGAGTGTAACCTTTTCTCAATATGTTCCTAAACAAGTTCCACTTTTCTCTCTCTGTCTGCACATTCACCTTTCCTCTTTATCTTGCTTTGTTTTGGCAACAGAAGCAGACAAAGTTAGCGATCGTGTAAATACACAGCTGTTCAGTTTGTCTGTAGAAACAGACACCAAAGTCCAGCTGTGGTTGAAGTGTTTTATTGACATGCACCAGAGATTTCTTCCAATTTTAAGACATCTATTTGATGGCCTTTTTTCACTCTGATTCATTTAAATTGTGTCTGTTTATGAATTTAGTGAGAGTAAAAGTGCAATTCTATGCTTCTTGAGTCTTTCCTTTTTTCTCAGAATGTGTGTTGAAATGTTTTCTAGCAAATTCAAAACCTCTCTGTTTCTCTCAGTGATGCAGATCAATAATCTGATCGAGATGGAGGTGCTGGAGGAGGCTCACCTGAACCTGCTCGCTCTGCGGCGGGAGTTCCAGCAGGAGCAGGAACGCTGTGGCGAGGACTCCCCCATGGAGCTGGCCAAGAAGGAGAAGGACCTGAACCTTCTCTACGGACACTTGAGGAACAAGGTGAACACCATCGCGCGTGACTCCAACTCCTTTCCCTCCAGAAACAAGGGGCTGCTGGTTCCCGTGGCCCGCATCATCCAGGAGGAGGAGCAGAGAGCGGACCAACCGGGCGGGCTAACTGACAGCTGGATGGAAGCCTGGAGGGAGGCGGTGTGCGAGGGCGTGCAGCTGAAGGTGGAGGGCGTTCACCTGGAGCAGAGGGAGAAGAACGTCTCCTGGTTGGCGGTTCACCTGGGTCTGCTGGGGAAGGCCATCGTGGAGGACTTGGAGATCGTGAGGAAACAGCTGCGGTGGTCGTACCCGCCCAGCTTCAAGGTGTTCAGCACCTACGTGAAGAGTTACCACCGAGTCGTTGGGCAGCACTTGAAGAAGCTGGAGCCACAGGTCACGGAGCTGAAGGATCTGTACGCTCTGCTGGACTGGATCATCAACCGCTACAAAAGGTCAGAGAAGAGAAAAGTTAAATCTAATGAGCATGATTACTGAGAACAAGGCTGTTAGGATCATATTACAATTACATTTTTATTACAAAGACCAAAATAAAGAAATATCTTTCCCACTTCTTGTATTTTTACGTGTATCCAAAACCTATTAAAACACATCAATGAGTCTCACACTGGCGCACTGCGACATGTTCCTTCATCACTGAGAGCACACGCTTCAGAATATTTTAATTTAAACCCTTAAACACAGAACTAAGTACATACAAAAAGGACTTCCTGTAAGGAACTGAAGGCCAGATTATTCACTACCAGTGTTTTACACACTGATCCAGATGCTGCCACCTTGGCCCTTTTCTGACTCATCAACCATGATTGGACCCCTACTTTGTTTGAAAACAAATGCCTAGTCCTCCTTACCATTACCCACGAGTTATACTAAATAATGAGACCTTAGTGTAAGGAAACATTTTTAAGGTACACAGAGAAGAAGTGGCCTGATTGTCATGCAGGCTGTAATCACAGTGATGTTGTGTACTGTCTGCATAATCGATCACATTCAAGCACCCACAGCAGTTTGCTCAACCTTACAGAATGTGTGCAAACATTTCTGCCTCCGTTCAGTTATTATAAAATATATGATATGATTGAAATGAAGCAAGAGGGCGATTATACGCAGAGAAGTCCTCGACCAGATGTTCTGGCCACATGTCTCGGACTGATGGTCATTCAACAATGTTCACAGTCTCCACATAAAGTCGAGATATGTTCACAGATGGTGCAGACAGAGAGGCATTTCTGACAGTATCTGTTGAATCAGGCCACACCAAACACAAAACCTGTGCTCTAAAACAACATTTTGGGAGACCAAAAATAAACAGCTAATCTGATAAGAAGGAGAAGAAAAAAAAGAGGCTCAATATTCTCTCGAGGCCAAAACGGAAAAATTCAAATCAGGTCGTGTCCGCATTTCTCACAGATTAGTAAAGTAGCATCCAAAAAGACTTCTTCACAGCACACATACACTGTATCAGACTACCTTACAAACACACAAGATAAAACCATCCTCTTGAATTTAGAGGATTGTTTCTAATTAAAAGAACAAGAAATGGTGCACATTCTGATTCTCTTCGTATACTTTTGGAAAATGATTTCCCAAATACCCTCATGAAGTCACAAAGATCCTGTGTTGCTTGCAGAGTTTGTTGTATGGTTTTAATCTTTCGCCCCGACATGAAGCAACTCGTCTTCAGCGTTCTTTCGTGCCAACAGATCCAATAACCTGAAATGTTAGTTGACGTTTCTTATCTCACCCATCACAGCGAGAGGATCATGGGAAGTCCCTCTCTGCAGCCAGACCTAAAGGATGCGAGCGCTGATCTGCAGCTGGAGGACGACTTCCTGAAGCAGCTGAAGGAGAAGTACTGCTGCAGAGTGAAGGTGAGGCCCCGAGGTCCACTGAACTCTGTCTGGGGAAAATGAAAAGATATTTTTAGAATTTGAGGGTTTATAACAAACATATTTATAGTTAAAGACTGATTCCATTTATGTATGGACCAGTCCAAATAGGCCTTATTTTCCACAGTATTTATATTTTTTGCTTGGTGTTGCCCTCTAGTGGCCATAATGGGAATAACAAGAGGGCAAAAACAAACAACTATTGTTTAATGCTTATTCAAGCGTTACATTTTTTGTTGCTGAAGTTTGCTGAAGTTTGCCCAAACTGTGTTTTTGAATACAGGAGGACCTGAGGTCAGCACTGGACAATATCATTAAACTTGAGAACAAGGAGGTTTGGAGCGAACAAAAAGCTCCAGAAAGGGAGGATAACGTCCTGATTTCTGACATTGACATGGACATCCAGACGGTACGACACTTAACTATCTGTATGCGATACGATGTGCTGCCATACAACATGATGCGATATGATACAAGTTCAGCTGCCTCA
The DNA here is from genome assembly GCF_963930695.1 of Labrus bergylta. Taxonomy (NCBI): domain Eukaryota; kingdom Metazoa; phylum Chordata; class Actinopteri; order Labriformes; family Labridae; genus Labrus; species Labrus bergylta. The sequence continues at coordinate 23,919,083 of NC_089212.1, read as the reverse complement.
TCAGTAGAATCAATAAATGAAAACAACAGAAACAAACTTAATCCAGAGAAGCACACACCACTCTAAATAACAATAACAACACATGCTGCACATTACCTACTAGCTCTGCATGAAACACAACGCAAGAGAAAAGATAAAACACTTTACATTTTTATGTTAAAACTGCTTTTTTATTTTAGATTTTTATGAGACTGTCATCTGTATTTTTTTCCCCTCACTAACTTTGATGCATTTTAGCATTTTGACCACATGGGGGCAGCAGAGAGCCTGATATACACTGGACTGATTCCATGCTGTTGTCTCTTCTGTCTTACAGATAGTGAAAGGAAACATGAAGAGCTCTGGACAGATCGATGCTCAGCTGGAACAGAGAGTGATCTCCTCCTGCCTCGAAGAGTTAAAACAGTTTCCTAAAAGGTTTGTGAACACAGAGACAAGATTTCGACCTCCAAGAAGTGGTCCAAGACCGATTTGGAGCACTACAACACTATCTGAAATATACTTATCAGGCAAAGTCAAGTACAACATATCAGGGAGCAAGGGTATTATTATAACTATACTATATACTATATCAAGACCAAAGTGTTTAACAGCCTGCAGTAACCACTTAAAATAAAGGAGAAAATAGATATTTCTAAATGAATGACTTCTTGAGTATTTGAAAATCATGACCCATCGATATCTTTTATTCGCCAAATAAAACACTGGATTAGTAAGTACCTATCCAAGGTTACCTACATTTTCTCTTCTTAGAAAGCTCTGTTTTCTTATTAACAGATCAATCATGTTGTTTCATTAATGTAAGGTAAATAACAGTTTGGTTTTTTAGCTGTGATGGTTTTTATCTTCTGATGATTCTGTTTAGTGAGAAGGTCACTTCTCCAGGGCAGAGGAATAAGTGAAGAATTCTGTAAAGTCATGCAAAAAAACAGATTTCTTTTAAAAGCATCAGTTTAGAAGTAAAAAGGGGAAGGGTGGAGGTGTGAGGGGGAACCCTCACGCATAGAAAAATCCACAAAACATACCCAAAAACAGGATCCTGTCCTCTGTGCCACGAGCACAGAGTTGCATGATTCTCCTCTTGAGTAATATAAGAATATTTCATTTGCCTGATGTATGGCTAACACTATTTATCCTGCAGTTGAACGCTCCTGAGGATCATGTGTGCATCCTCCTCCTCTTCTTCTTCTCCTTCTTCAAATGTTTTTAATCTCATACAGTGACTTGATAATCTCTGCAGCAGCAAATGTAGCAGCTAAAGGAAACTAATTTTAACATTGCTGAAAAGATAAACAAAATAAAAAACACTAGAACCTACAATTTGAATAAGAAATATTTGAAAAAAACTCAAGGTTCAAGGTTAAATTATTGGTAGAAAGGCACATTTGTTCTGCAGACAGGAGACCAAAACTTTCCTCTGCTCTCACTTTAATACAATCTTCACAACATGTTTGGATTTTCTCAACCCATCAAGGCCTGTAGTGTTTCTGAAAGCGACTCAACAAGTCACTCAACATGTTTGTGGAATGTCATTTATGGTTTGGTGTCATGCTCTTTAGTCGTTCTGAAAGTCGTCTCTCTTCCTCTAACAGTCGTCTCCTCTCTTCTCTGCAGATTCGAGACAGAGTTCAGACGGCACTGCGGCGCTCTCAGACCACAGACTCTTTGGACCGAGTATCATATAACATACATCAACAGCTTCACAGCTCTACAGTAAGTCATGTGACTTCCCTGAAATACTCGCAGTAAACTAATGTGCCGTGCCCAAATCACTTAACGCCTGCCTGCCTCTTGAAGAAGAAAAACTGTCACCAGATTCACTCAGTGGGAGTCCATCTAAAAAAGCTTTTTATTATGCTTAGCTAACCAGAAATATAGAAACAAAATATTCCCTGGTTTCAAGATGAAAGCTGCAAAATTGCAAAATTTAGATTAAAATAAATAAATAAATAAAAAATCTCTGCTGTTTTTGTTGCATGTTTACATGCAAAGGTAGCCTTTCCTGATAATAAAAACAGTGTCACTCTGTGAATGTATGCTGTGGAAACTGTAAGAAAAAAAAAGAAAAAGTGTTTCTGCAGCAGGTTCATCTTCGTTTGACTCCGACCTCGTTGCAGAGATTTCAGGCATTAAGAAGTGACTTCATACAAACAGCCAATCTTTATGCTGATGATCTGTTTTGCTTTTGTAGTTCCACTAGATGCATCAATATTCATTTCAGTCTGTTTCCTAAATAACAAATGTCAAGACAGTCTTTTCACGGATGAAGGGGAAAAGAGAGATTTGTGAACGGATGTTGAGATAATTAGAACGCCATGCAGAGCTTTTATTTGGGTGACTTCATCTTGAAGTTATTTTGGACTTTACTGGGGGATTTTCCATCACTCATGCCAATGTGCGAGCTGCAGAGCTACATTCCCTCTCACACTCTGGGAGTAGTTTAGGAGACTGTTTCTTTAATATGCACAGCACGGCAGAGGCGGATAACAGACCCACTTTAGATGCGGTCATGCCACTGGGAGAGACATTAGAACCGTGCCAGCCTCAGAGAGATTCAGCCCACGTGATTTCAGTGAACTGGGCCTGCGAGTGAGAAACGCTGTCGTGTTGTACGTTAGGGGAAAGAGAAAGTAAGTCGGCTGAAGCTCCAAAAACCCCTCCAGCTGTGTCTGTCTGTCACAACGAAAGAACCCAGCTGTGGGTTGGGACGTGGTTGTTCAAGGACTTTTATATGAGATGTGCAGGGCGTGAGTGCTTCTGGCTGCAGAGTTGAAGTCTGCTTTTGATTCTTTGCTGCGTAGAAGTTTAAGGAGCACTTTAGATGCACTTGCATCAAACATCTCACTCTTTTGGTTTTTAGTCCTTTTGTCCAAAATACAAAGAAAAACACAAATTGTTTCAGGGCATTGTGTGTGAAACTAAGTAGAAAACCACAAAATGATGCATGAAATGTTGAAACTGTTGCTTCATGAGTTTGTGGTTCAAATTCAGTTGCATGTCATTGGCCTTGCTAAGGTCTAATATGTGAATGTTACACTGCAGTATTCTAGATTTAGATCTGTCTCAGGGGGTTTGTTGCACCTCCTTCCACTATTTCCTGTCATCTCTCTCAACTGCCTTTATTCGATACAGAACTACATCCTGAGGGGTTTTGATTGCAGGGGGTTTTGTGCAAAGTAGAAAAGGTTGCTTAAATTCATTTTAATACACAAATATCCCAAATCTGCAAAATATAGATAATGCAAAAGTCCTAAAAAGCTTCACAATGAGGGTCATACGTTTCTCAGAAGTGAAGCTGCTTCTTAAGTAGTTAAAAAAAGAATTAAGAAAACACATCCCAATAGCAAAACAGTGGAGTAGGTTAAATGTAAATCACTTCCAAATCGACATATACTGTGTGATGTTGGAGAGTATCAGTGACAGGCGTACCGGACAAACACAGGCAATAAGTTGTCAACTTTTCATAACTGAGGCTTACCGTCCTGAGTCATTTGATAAGAACTGGACAGCACTTAGGAATGGGCGTTTACACTTTGCATTAACAATGGTGAGTCCTTGAGATCAGAGTTTGCTTGCCTGTCTCTTGCGCAAATGAGTGCCTTCCCGTTTGAATAGACTGAATACATCATCATCACATCAAACCAACGTGTCAGACCACCTCTGGATGTGGTCTAAGCTGCGAGGTCTCAATCTGTCTGCAGCGTTAACATCTAGCATCAAGGCGTACCACTTGTTACCAACCCAGGACACAGGTGTTAATGCAATGTGTGAGCAGCCGCACTGTCACAGTTTGGTTAAGTTACGGCGAAAAGAACAGACTTTTGGTTAAGTGATAATCTTTACATGAGGGCTCCACTTTCAGTGAATAAAAATACATCCAGTTAAAAAAAAATATGGCCCCTTTCACTCATACACTGGACTTCAGGAAATATTCCGACACTGACTGGATGGGGCTGAATGCAGGGAACGTAAACTACAACAAATCTGTTCACTCAGACTTTCAGCAGACTTTTTCCTGCCAGCCCAGAGCAGAGCAGAGTTTTGCTTCTTACACTCTTTATGTCTCATCTCAGCTGGCTGTATTATGTTCTCTTCACCCATTGTTTGTATTGAGACATGATCTTATACATGTTGTCGTGAAATTAAACAAGAAACATTCACCATCACTGAAGAGTCCCTCTCTTCTTCTGACATGCTCTACCAAACTGCCCCTCCTCAGGAACCAAACATGTTGTGAGGATGCATCTCACAAGAACCATCTCCAGCTGTGAGCTTCATGTTTGAAAGACCCTGAATGGGAGTTTGTTCAGAAAATGTAGAAGGAGTTCATGTGTTTAAGGGGCTTAAAATAGAACTGTAAGAGGAAACTTGGCTTCAAATGTGGAAAAATCAGTCAAGCTCTTGAGATCCGGTGGAAAAATCTGATTTTACTTTCATTTCTAAAAATCTGAGTCCAAATTACAAGGTTCACCATCGCTATGACATTCCTGCTGGAGGGACTGGAGCTGTTTTCGCAGACAGTTTGTTTGTTTTTACTTGCCCATAATTTAAAGCCTCTCTGGAAAAGAGTGGACCTCCTAGTCTCAGAGACTCAACCTAAAATCTGTTTTTTATTTAACATTTTATTTTTAACGAGAAAGTATTCTCAAAGGTTTCAGGAAAAGCGATGCATAGCTTCTAGAAAGTAAAAAAAAAAAAAGTCAGAGGACTGTCTGTTTTTTGCGAAATAAACATACAAGTTATGCTTACAGGTCCAGTGTGTTGGATTGAGAGATCTACTGGCAGAGTTATATAAAGTTGTTTTTTCTTTGTATAAAAAGCTTTATCAAAGTGAAATTTCACCTTTTAATCTCAGTCAGTAGGTGATGTTTTTCCACTTCCTCCTTTTCTTCCTTCTGCAGGGAACACATGGAGGGGCACCAGGCCGCCTGTCCGCAGGAGGTGGAAGGATTCAGAAAAGAAGTGAAGTGGCTGATTGTGAGGCTCACACAGGACCTGGAGGACCAGTTCAAAGAGGATGTCAAGGTACAAAAAGAGTCACACTAAATCAAATCAAGGTTATTTTAGTTGGAAGCAAAAATCCTGTCTTCATAGAGTTATATCCTCACATGGAGAGAAAGGCAGTTTTCTTATGTGCTTTCTAAAGAGGAATTGAAAAGGGGATGCTAGGTAAATTCTCATCACGCACACACAAAGCTTTCCAGGAAATTTACTGTTTCACATCACAAGTGAGCAAAAAGAAAAGTAAAGAGGAGTAAAGTGGTGATCATAGCCAACTTTCAAACATGCGCTACACTTCTGAATATGTCCTGAAATCGTTCTAGTGAGCTTCATGTATGAACCCAGACCCAGTAAAATGTCTGCACGCAGTCAGAGTGAGCCGATGTGTGGAAGCAGGTGATAATCGAGGGGGAAACCAACAACTGGGTGGGCGGGATGAAAACATTTTTAATTATGCAACGGTTGGGAAACCAGAGGAATCTGGGTGCTCTTGACGAAGCAGTTTGATTCACTTTTCTGCTTGCCAGGATTCTCTTCTCTTTTGTTTACACTGTGAAGGCCAAAAAGTGTCATCATAGCATTGGACTCTGTCGCTTCACACACCCTCTTGGTTATGTGAGTTCCACAGTGTTCTTTTTTACATAATGCCTTCTGAGACCACCCTACTCCCATTCCTATCAGACAGAGAAAATCTGCCACTTTGAGGGACATGTGTGAAAGAGGACCTCTGGAATAATTCAGGTGCAGACTGTCCTGGGATTTTCTAGAAATTGGTAGGAGGGCAGGCTAGACGTTGCTGACGTTAAGTTTGGAGGATTTGGATGCACTTACTGTATGAGTCACTTTAGTCTGTGGGAGGAATACGATACCTTATAGTGATTCACTGTTGCTCGTAACTCTTACAAAACTCCTTAAGTGTTTCAGTGTGAGCTGCATGTGTGAATACAAAGTTAAGTCCCCCCCATCCCCGTCCCCTTTCCCATCCAACAGGGATACTCTTCCGCTGTGAATTGCATATTTGAACAACCAGACCAGGAGGATTTCAGAAGCAACACTCCTGAAATTCTTTAGAAATTTTCAGGAGAGCAAATGCGAAAATTACTTTGAAGAGCCGACAGATTGATGATCTTCCTGAAACTTCCTGAGACAGGAAAAGTAAAAAGGAGTCTACATTTTTTTCCCCCAGCACTGTCTGAGGAAAATGATGACCAGGAAGTGGCTCACCAATGATGACGACTTTAAGCAGCTTTATGAACAGACGGAGCAGCTCTCTCATCACTGCACTCTCATGAGGCCTCCACACGCTCAGGTAAGGAAGAGGAGGAGGAGGAGGAGGAGGAGGAGGAGGAGGAGCAGGAGGAGAAGGAGGAGGAGGAGGAGGAGCAGGAGGAGGAGAAGGAGGAGGAAGAGGAGGGCTGAAAAATACATGGTGGGAATTTCAAGTGTGTCAGCCAAATCCTTTCACTTACAGGAAAGATCACGACCTCTTAATGAGGAATAAAAACGTCACAAACAGTTGGATATGAGCCGCTAAAGTTCCCACCTGGGGCCAAAGATTTAAAATCTCCTTATCGGAGAAATCATTCGTACTGTAACAAGAAAGGCAACCTTTGAACAGATCAGCTTAAAAAAGAACACTTAGGTCAGGCAGCAAGTGATTAATTGAGGGAAAAGACTCAAAATATCAAGCTAACACATTTATTTTAGTGATAAGGTTTTCACAATGACTTCTAATTGCTTTGTAGGACATCATAGGAAATCCATATTTTCTTTTTCATTGACCCTTCTTGGAAGTTCCAGTGACTCAGTATTAGCTCCATTGTTTGTGACCGGACGCTGCGACTGCAGATTGCACTAGAAGCGACGGGGGATAAATCCTGGCAGCATGGGGGAGAAGAATAGGCGGAAGTGAAGGTGTTAGCTCAGATGACCTGATGGCTGCTGGCCCCGTGATGGATAAATAAAGACAAAGACACCCTGACATTTCCCCTTTTTCTGAGCCCATCCTGTTGTTCAGCAGCCTCACTCCCTCTATGTGTGTGTGTGTGTGTGTGTGTGTGTGTGTGTGTGTGTGTGTGTGTGTGTGTGTGTTTTTGTTTTTTTGTGTTTCGTGGCAACAGGAGTTCGCGAGTCGATTGCACTACCACGTGGTGAGGGAATACGCCGGCTGCCTGATGAAGAACAATTACTCGTGCAAGAACCGCAAACACGAGAAGGCAGCGACGAAGATCCGAGAGCAGTGGAGGAAACTTAGAGATCTTTTTGCGGAAATGGTAACAAAGCACCCCCTCCCCCAACCCCCCCTTTAATATGAACTGCATCCTTTCTACATCAAAATCTAAACCCTTCAGTTATTTAAACATGTTTAATAAAAGTGGGAGAAATCGTGTACATTAACTAAACTTACTACTTTACAACCTCACTAAATTTAAGTACAATTAAATTTTTCCTCAATTACTTCAACATCATGTAACATTTACATATTAGACCTTAGCAAGGCCAATGACATGCAACTAAATTTGAACCACAAACTCATGAAGCAACAGTTTCAACATTTCATGCATCATTTTTGTGGTTTTCTACTTAGTTTCACACACAATGCCCTGAAACAATTTGTGTTTTTCTTTGTATTTTGGACAAAAGTGACTAATAATACGAAATGATGTGTTTTTGGCTCGTGAGCTCTTAAAAGATTGTTGCTGTTTGGCACGTGCCAGATGTCTTCGAGTTGCTTGTAGTTCCCCAGACCTCTTTATTTCCCTTTTCAACTTCCCCAATAGTTTTATCCTTTTTAAAATAAAATAAAAGATCCAATATTTTGCAAAGAAATCTTTACCAGACTGTTTCATAGAAGTATTGTTTTTTATCTGTTCATTCCCCGCTCCCACAGAAAGCACCTGTCTGCTGTTCAGCTTGATTGAGGACTGACGCAGCGCTCCTAACCACTGATTCTTAAAAAATATGTTTTTATGTTTTGTGTGTTTCAGGAGTCGACTCACGAATGGCTCCACCATGTTGGAGAGGACCTGAGTGACATCATCATACAGAAAAACAAGACAGACATTAAGAACCACCTGCAGCCTTTAGTGGAACACTACCCAGACTTCAGGTGAGCATTACAAATGTGCACACGTTTATGGTTTTGCATGTGGAAGAACCATCAAGATGAAAGCCTTGAACTACAGATTCTTCAAATGTAAAAGTTTGAAATTTAAATTTAAATGTTTCATATAAGATTATTTTCACACTCTTTAGAGAGGCCACTCAGGATATGTTACCTCCATTAGAGTGTTTCTGAGAAAGTCTGAATAGTCTTTTCACAAGTTTTCTGGAAAACATCAAAACTCTTCATCATGGACAGCAAGACCGAACTCTTCAGAAACACATTTCTCAAGTCAACAACTAAAGAAATGATCTCTGAAAGTATAGTCTTGGTGTGTTCTGGATGTTTCTCAGAGTCTTATGTCTGGAGACGAGAACTTTTACTGATGGTCGACTCCTGACACTCACTAACACACTCCTCCTACAATCAGTGACAAATTCACATTATCTTTTAAATATGCATTTGTTGTTCACAGTAGAAGTGTCTTTGTGGAGCTCATTATCTGTTTTTTCAAAGTTTTACTGCAAATTAAAAACCCCATTAAAAAAAGAGATTTACATCAACAAAACAACATTATTGAAGGATATAAAGTAAAACTGCAGAGTGATTTTAGTCACTGATTGTAGGAGGAGTCTCAGTGAGTGTAGGAGGGTCTCAGTGAGTGTCAGGAGTCGACCATCAGTGAAAGTTCTCGTCTCCAGACATAAGACTCTGAGAAACATCCAGAACAAACCAAGACTTTACTTTCAGGGATCGTTTCTTTAGCTGTTTCCTTGAGAAATGTGTCTTGAAAGAGTTTGGCCTCGCTGTCCACAATGAGGAGTTCAGATGTTTCTTTCAGAGCAGGGAACTGGTGGGAAGACTTTGTTTCTTCTCTACTGTTGAAGATTGTTCAGAGTTTCTCAAACACTCTAACGGTGGAAACATCATTTGAGTGGAATTTGTATTTTGTTTACCTTAAATAAATTTTGTTTATATTTTCTACTTCTGATGGGAGTTAAACATATTCCTGTAACTCAATTTCAACAACTTCAACAAAACTAAACAGCTGTTTCAGATTCAGTAAGATTCTCCTCCAACAACAACTTTATAATCATTCTGAAGTTTGACCTCAAAACACATATGCTTGTGATGCCTTATTGTATTGGGTTTCAAATTTACAGGAAATCAAAACTGTGTTTTTTCTGTCAGTGTACCAAGGTCAAAATAAGAACTAAAATTATCAGTGATTGTAGAAGAAGTGACTTTGAGAAGCTCAGGAGTTGTCCATCAGTGTTCAGGTAAATATTCAATTTTAGTGATTCTCACTTAAACATGAGGTTTGGTTAAATGTAAAATTCCTACTGCAAACTTAAAAAATAAAATTCATGTGGCAGCAAAGGTCATCAAGTGATCACATTTCTACTTTCACAAAGACCAAAAACACAATGATTGTTGAACTAACCAACATCAAAGTAATGTTCCAGATTAATTTTACAGTTTATAGGATCCACTCAGATCATGTTTCATCCATTAGAGATTCTTTGAGAAACTCAGAACGATCTTCAAGAGAGATGAAGAAAACAAGCCTTTCAATCAATTTCACACATTTCGCAAGTCAACAACTAAACAAATAATCCATAAAAGTATAGTATTGGCTTGTTGTGGGTGTTTCTTAGAGTCTTATGTCTGGAGACGAGAACTTTCACTGATGGTTGACTCCTGAGACTCACTAACACAAACACACTACTGCTACAATCAGTGAGGAATCGGTGGACTATTTATCTTGTGTTTAAATTAGGAGCCTTTCGTTAAAATGTTAATACTCAAACCTTTCAATCCTCAACTACTTACAACAGCTCACATTACTAGTTGATATGGCCATGTACTCTATTAAAAGATGGATAGATATTTAGTGCTATCTTGAATAACTAGCAGCATTACATGTCTTTGACCCCACCTCCTCCATGTTAACAGATGACTTGGAATTTATTTTCTGGTCAACTACCATATCAAGAAACTTCAGGAGAGACCTTGGGTACAATAAGGCCTAGTGTTGTGATCTTGTGTTGATGAAGATGAATGGTTAATTTAGGATGAAAACAGTAATTATGACACTGGCAGCCCAGAGCCTTCTGAGGCCAACCGAGGTCAGGACAGGGTTTTTTTTCTGTTGACTTATGATCGTTTTCTCATAAACTTGGCTTGCCTGTAAAAGTGAAAAGAAGACATAGAGGTCACAAGTTCTTCTACATGTCTCTGTGATGACATCAGTGGTTTTGTTCAATTAAAGAAGTAAAAAACTACAAACTGACACGGGATTCCAGAAAGAAAAACCCTCTAGTGATAAAACCTAACCAACATCCTGATTTCTAATTTCTATTTGATGCTTTTGTATGTGTTTAAGACGTTTTAAAGATCCCCTCTGTGATCATGAAAGTATGAATTGATGGTGCTTCTGTCCACGGGGAATATCAGTGTATTCTGTCACCTTCTGCACAAATTCACCTGACTGCACTAACCAGGAGAATGAGGAAGTAATGAGGAAAAAACAGCAGGAAACATGAGCAAAGGAAGTAATCATTAATCTAACACAGAGCAGGATGGTTTGGCTGCCTCCAGTGTTGATTTGAAAATCTCGATATTAGTCATGAGAAAAGTCCAGTCTAAACACAGATAAGACACAATCTCTGCAGGGTGGTTCTCAAAGGAAAAGTCCTGTTTTTTAAACTGACGCTGATGACTATGTCTTGTAGTTTTACCTGAACGAACAGAATCATTTACATGGAAAAAGTGTTTTATTAACCAGAGTTCACCAGAGTGCGCATGTGACTTCTGAAATGTTGTCAACAGCTGAGTGATGTCTGACTGCAGACCTGAGAGGGGGAAAAGGCAACCAAACAGACAAAACGAAAAGATTTAATTGTTAAAGTCAAGTCTAAGATTTTCCTTATGTGATTGTGACTTGATATGTGGCAAAACGCAGCAAACTGGCCTTGGTTTTTAAGAAAAAGTAAAGATTTGATGAATAACCCAGATGAACTAAAAGTGCACACTTAAAAGATGTTTTACTTTCTGGTTTTTGGGACAGCAGAAGCTCCGTACAGACATCAGGAAAAGAGTTGTTGGTATATCATGCATAATGTGAGAAATTCACCAAAAAAAAAGGATTGATGGTATTAATTTCAACCAAAACAAAAGGCTGTAGATCCCTGATCGCAAAAGACTTAAAACATTAAGTCAGTACGCATACAACTTCCTTTTACATGTGTTCTCTTTCTTTGCCTGACTGGACTTCTAGTTGTACAAAAATGGTCCTCTGTCCAAATTCTATGAGACCTACTGACTCCTGAGCATGATGGGATTAGTAAGAGACGTATCTGAGAGAAACTGAAAATCTGAGAATAATATCTTTAATGCAGCTAACTTTCTGCACCGTTATTATTGCTGAAAGAGACCACATTTGTAAATGGTAGTGTGATTGGTGAGTTTGGAGTACAAGGTCTATCAATTTTAACAAAATAAACAGTCCACTCAGATCATGTTTCCTCCATCAGAGAGTCTTTCAGAAACTCTGAACAATCTTCAACAGTGGAAACGAAGTCTTCCCACCAGTTTCCTGCTCTGAAGGAAACATCTGAGCTCTTCATTGTGGACAGCGAGACCAAACTCTTCCGAAACACATTTCTCAAGTCAACAACTAAAGAAATGATTCCTGAAAGTATAGTCTTGGTTTGTTCTGGATGTTTCTCAGAGTCTTATGTCTGGAGACGAGAACTTTCACTGATGGTCAACTCCTGACCTTAACAAAGACACTCTTCTGTACTGAGCTTTGATATAATAACATAACAATGTTATCAAATAACAATAACAAAAAGTACAAACAACAAGGGATTGAATGGATTTAAGAAAGCTTTTTTTGCTTCTTTGACCACAGCTATAAGAGTGAAGCTGTTACACCACAAACACTGTTGACATTCCTTTAGCTAGTTAATAACTTAAAGTTTAAGCAGATAAAATGATTAGTTAGCTCATAATATCTGTCAGAGAGAAAAGGTTCACTTTTTATTACTGTTTGTTTATATTCAAGTGACGAGACACCTTCCATCTTCTTATTAAGCCGAGGTGTGAACAGCTAGAGAAGCTACAAACACCCGGAGGCTGTGATGGATCTGTAAAGACTCTGCACCCTCATCCACCACCCACACAGATGTTTCTACTTAATGTGGCCTGATTAGAGCTCCTCTCAGGCACGTGAGCACTGTTACTGATTGAGAAGTCCCTCTTTCTGCTGGTTTGTTTCACTTGTTAAAGAAAGTTAAATTGTGTCATTTTTATAACTGAAATACATGAAGAGACATAGACTAAAGTCTCTCCATCAGCATATAATTCAGACACAATATGCTTTTGTAAGAAGATAAACAGTCCACTCAGATCATGTTTCCTTCTTCAGAGACTCTTTGAAAAACTCTGAACAATCTTCAACAGTGGAGAAGAAACAAAATCTTCCCACCAGCTTTCTGCTCTGAAGGAAACATCTGAACTCTTCATCGTGGACAGCGAGACCAAACTCTTTAGAAACACATTTCTCAAGTCAACAACTAAAGAAATGATCCCCTGAAAGTATAGTCTTGGTTTGTTCTGGATGTTTCTCAGAGTCTTAAGTCTGGAGACGAGAACTTTCCCTGATGGTCGACTCCTGACACTCACTAACACACTCCTCCTACAATCAGTGACTAAAATCACTTCATTGTTTCACCTCAAAATTGTGCAAAAAAAACTGATTGATGATTTTCCACTATATTTGTCACTGAATAAAGTGCTAAATAAGCATAAAACACTCAACTACTCTTTGTGTCTTTCATCTCTACTTGCAGTAAGAAGCACCTGGTGGCTGTCCTGTACTTCAGAGGCCTGACGAGAGGTCGAGAACACCAGCGGATCCTTCAGAGATTCTCACAGCTGAAGAAATCAGGCAGCGGCGCCTGTGACAAGAGCCGACTTTTATTCAGTGACATGGAGTTCACCGTCAACACCAACTGCTTCTCCAATCTGCCCTTCTCCTGCCTCAGCGCCTTTTTTCCCGACAACTAGTGCAACGAGTCGAGAGGATGAACTTTTAAAGCTCAAGACTGTACTAGCTACAGACTGTCTCAGGTGGTTTGACACATTTTGACACAAACTGAGGTTCTTGCAGCTTCACTTAAATCATCTGCACCTTTAGTACTCAAGCTGCAAAGATTAATCGATTAATCGCTTAGCTTATAAAAAAACAGCTAAATGTTCATTATTTTGATAAGCGATTAGTCATTTCAGTTTCTTTTAATATAAAATGTTACAAGTTACATCTTTTGTAGTGAGGGATCTGCTGCTTTACATGATAGTAAAAAAAAAATATATTTTAAACTTTACTAAAGAAGCAGTTTGAAGATTTCCTTTACGGTTCTGAAAAATGAATTATACGATATTCAAAGACAGAATTATTTTTTTTTTAGTGTCACTAAAAAAAAGTCTGTAAATATTTAAATAATTTAAAAAATCAAAATAATGGCAGCTCTTTTTAACACACAATCAGTGTACCTTTGTGTGTTGTCCCTGATAAAAATAAAAATAACTGCTTATTTCTTTTAAGTTTATTTATGAGACAGTGGATAGAGTCAGAGACAGGGATGACGATGTGGAGCCCATGTGGAAGTGCAAAAACTGCAGTTCCCTGACCCTACACTTAAATCTGGCTGCAAAAAAAAATGCTTAATTGATCAATTAAAGTATTAGTATAAGGAGTATTGTGACCAAAGAACATACATATATATATATAAACAACACACATCTTATCTTTAAAATACATTTTAAACTAGTCACAAAGATTAATCTAATACAGTCTTGACATGTTTTAAACAAATTACAATCCAAACTGTGACCTTAAAGATTTGTGAATTTATTTCTGTTCTTTAAAGATCCTCTGAGGAACGTGCGGTTTATGTTGATTTTGGCGCCCCCTGTAGACAAAGCGGTACATATTATTAATTTTCTGATCCTGATCTGTACATATTTGGGTAATGATTTCTGATGACAAATTTCATCTTGCTTTCTTTTACAAGTCAAACGTGTGGGAGCCATATTTAGGGTCTACAAAGTGTGACACACAGTTTGCTCGAGCAGGTGTCACCTTCAGGTTCAGGTCATGCACTTTATAGGTAGTTAACTTTCACTCGGGTGTGAAGTGATGCCAAACGATGAGCTCAAACTACTTTTTGCAACTACACAGTGCTACGACACGCAAGGTAACGCAGAGTTTTATAGGAGTGAAAGTTTGTATGAAAATTTACAGACAATGTTGGAATCTATTGAAGCGATTATTGGATGAGAGATAAATCCTCAACTAAAGAAAGAAGACATTGGACTTTCTTATATTACAAGCTACTCATGAGCGAAGCCAAGGCGAGCGCGTCAATGAATAAATTAGTGTGTCTATGTAGCCCCTCAGTGGCTTTAAATTTAGGCTTAACCACCAATCGAATCATTCACAGTAAATCTCGCCTCGTCTGACACCTACCTGGTGGCAGCAATGACAGTTATTTTTTACAACTCTACAGAAATATTCAAGCTTGTTCCTGGTGGTGTTGTTCCCTTCTGCAGGTCATTAAGAAACATCATCAGTCATTTCAGTCTGTTTCATAATCAGTCAAAACTTCCTTCAAAAAGCAGTAAAAGCAAAATGTTGTCACCACTCACAGAGCACACTGAACATGACTTATGAAGAGTTTCACATATGAAACTGCTTCCAGTACAGTGAGGACTGATTTCTGGGAAAAGAAAAATGTTTTCACAATCTAATCTGGATTACATTCAAAGTTTGGGGGGGGGGGGGGGGTAATAACAGGATTGTGAAACTTGTTGAAGCTTTCAGCAGATGTAACAAATTAAAAGCTGGATGTAGAGCCACAGCGTTGACTGTGAGGAGGTTTTTCTCAACGGTTTGAGTTTTGAACATCAGATCATCTCATTTAAACTGAATAACCCTGAAACTCTTCGTGCTTAAGACATGAATGTGTCATGTGCTGTTTGTCTATTAAGGAACTGAACCGTGCAGATTGCAAAATGTATCGTGTGTAAGCCTTCCAAACTGCCAACACACTGAAATATGAGTTTATGTTGTGAAATGTGTGTGTGCTTCTGTTGTCTTTCTATTAAATATTTAATTCCATGTGACGTTGTCTGATCACAAAAGCAGAAAACTTTGCTAAACCTCAAGTTGTATGAGATTTTCTTTGCACATTTGAGTGTATTCATGTAAGAGTTTAGTATCTCAGGTCGGTTTAAACATGAATCCTCCTTTCTGTATTAGACTGTTAATGTGTCAAATAAACTAAAGGGGATGCAGAAAGAATAATGTTTTAGCTATTTAATCTTTATTTAATAAAACTTCTGAAGTGAATCAGTTTCATGAAACTCCCTCTTCTCTTTCTGCATGTGAAGTAATGACAACATGATGAACTCTGGTAGAAATCAAGACATCCAGTCAATTGGAAAGAGTTTTGAAATCTTCTTCTGCAAATTGCACGTTCAAGCCTTACTTTTTTATATCTTCTGTATCAAAAAAGCCAATTCTCCACCTGCACAACTTCAGGACAGCAAAATACTAGGTAACAGCAAGTCAGATAACACATTAGATTACTGCAAATAACTATGGAAGCATTTTCTCTAGTCAATAGAGTTTTAATGTTAGTAAAGATTATAGATTCCACTCAGATCATGTTTCCTCCTTTAGAGAGTCTTTCAGAAACTCTGAACAATCTTCAATAATGAAGAAGAAACAAAATCTTCCCACCAGTTTTCTGCTCTGAAGGAAACATCTGAATTCTTCATTGTGGACAGCGAGACCAAACTCTTTCGAAACACATTTCTCAAATCAACAACTAAAGAAATGATCCCTGAAAGTATAGTCTTGGTTTGTTCTGGATGTTTCTCAGAGTCTTATATCTGGATACGAGAACTTTGACTTATGGTCGACTCCTGAGCTTCACCGAGACGTTGCTCCTACAATCAGTGACAAATTTGACTTTAAAGTTATTCTAAAATATACTGCAATGAATATTTTGGTGACACATGTTCAACATTGCATGGGCTGTCAAAGTTACAAAAACACATTACAAAAACAGACTTTCTTGCATTACATTGAGGTAAATGCATGCACTTTATTCCTCACTGATTGTAGGATTGTCTTAGTGAGTCTCAGGAGTCAACCATCAGTGAAAGTTCTCGTCTCCAGACATAAGACTCTGAGAAACATCCAGAACAAACCAAGACTATACTTTCAGGGATCATTTCTTTAGTTGTTTACTTGAGAAATGTGTTTCTAAAGAGTATGGTCTCGCTGTCCATGATGAAGAGTTCAGATGTTTCCTTCAGAGCAGGAAACTGGTGGGAAGACTTTGTTTCTTTTCCACTGTTGAAGATTGTTCACAGATTCTGAAAGACTCCCTGATGGAGAGAACATGATCTGAGTGGATCTTTATGTATGTTTAAAATAATCTTGTCTCTACTCTGATCTTCAGTGATATGAGAAATATAGCAATTTTAAGGCATTGGATGAAAATCAGAGAATATTCTGTGTTTCTCTGACCACAACTGTAAGAATGAAGCTGTAACACCACAAACACTAGTGACGTTCCTTTAGCTAGTTGAAAACCTAAGATTTAAGCAGATAAAATTATTATTTAGCTCCTAATATCTGTCAGGGAATAGAAGGTTCACATTAAAAACGTAACACTGTTTGTCTGTGTTTACCTTTTCCTTACATTCTTTGTTTTGGAAAATGAATCCTAATAAACGACTAGAATTAAGAAATGTAAATTCTTCCTGATGATGCCTCACAAATATGGGTTTCGTGTTCTCAATAATCTTCTATTAAAGGCTTAACTATAATTAAGAGCGTCTTTTAAATCAGACTTTTGTTTCTCTACTTTAATTTTTGAGTTCTCCCACACAGCAGCTTCTTCACCTTCTGTTGCTGTTTGTTAATATTCAAGAGACGAGACACCTTCCATCTTTTTATTAAGTCAAGGTGTGAACAGCTGGAGAAGCTGAAGTAACCTGCAAGTAGTAAGTATGAAGATACAGTGTGAATTTATAATTAATATTTTTGGTTAAGCCATGATAGACTTTAATTGTCATAAATACTTTAACAGGCAAACAGTCCACTCAGATCATGTTTTTTCCATCAGAGAGTCTTTCAAAGTCTCTGAACAATCTTCAACAGCAGAGAAGAAACAAAATCTTCCCGCCAGTTTCCTGCTCTGAAAGAAACATCTGAACTCTTCATCGTGGACAGCGAGACCAAACTCTTCCGAAACACATTTCTCAAGTCAACAACTAAAGAAATGATCCCTGAAAGTATAGTCTTGGTTTGTTCTGGATGTTTCTCAGAGTCTTATGTCTGGAGACGAGAACTTTCACTGATGGTCGACCCCTGAGACTCACTAACACACTACTCCTACAATCAGTGACAAATTTGACTTTAAAGTTATTCTAAAATATACTGCAATGAATATTGTTTTGGTGACGCATGCTCAACATTGCATGGGTTGTCAAAGTTACAAAAACATGTTATAAAAACAGAATTTCTTGCATTGTATTGAGGTAAATGCATGCACTTTATTCCTCACTGATTGTAGGATTGTCTTAGTGAGTCTCAGGAGTCGACCATCAGTAAAAGTTCTCGTCTCCAGACTTAAGACTCTGAGAAACATCCAGAACAAACCAAAACTATACTTTCGGGGATCATTTCTTCAGTTGTTGACTTGAGAAATGTGTTTCTGAATAGTTTGGCCTCGCTGTCCATGACGAAGAGTTCAGATGTTTCCTTCAGAGCAGGAAACTGGTGGAAAGACTTTCTTTCTTTTGCACTGTTGAAGATTGTTCAGAGATCTTGAAAGACTCTCTGATGGAGGAAGCATAATCTGAGTGAGCTGTTTATCTATGTTTAAAATAATCTTTTCTCTGCCCTGATTTTCTGTGGTATGAAATATAAAGTAACCACAAGGCATAAATTCAAAACCACAAAATATTCTGTGTTTCTCTGACCAGAACTGTAACAGTCAAGCTGTAACACCACAAACACTAGTGACGTTCCTTTAGCTAGTTGAAAACCTAAGATTTAAGCAGATAAAATTATTATTTAGCTCCTAATATCTGTCAGGGAATAGAAGGTTCACATTAAAAACGTAACACTGTTTGTCTGTGTTTACCTTTTCCTTACATTCTTTGTTTTGGAAAATGAATCCTAATAAACGACTAGAATTAAGAAATGTAAATTCTTCCTGATGATGCCTCACAAATATGGGTTTCGTGTTCTCAATAATCTTCTATTAAAGGCTTAACTATAATTAAGAGCGTCTTTTAAATCAGACTTTTGTTTCTCTACTTTAATTTTTGAGTTCTCCCACACAGCAGCTTCTTCACCTTCTGTTGCTGTTTGTTAATATTCAAGAGACTAGACACCTTCCATCTTTTTATTAAGTCAAGGGGTGAACAGCTGGAGAAGCTGAAGTAATCTGCAAGTAGTAAGTATGAAGATACAGTGTGAATTTATAATTAATATTTTTGGTTAAGCCATGATAGACTTTAATTGTCATCAATACTTTAACAGACAAACAGTCCACTCAGATCATGTTTCTTCCATCAGAGAGTCTTTCAAAGTCTCTGAACAATCTTCAACAGCAGAGAAGAAACAAAATCTTCCCGCCAGTTTCCTGCTCTGAAGGAAACATCTGAACTCTTCATCATGGACAGCGAGACCAAACTCTTCCGAAACACATTTCTCAAGTCAACAACTAAAGAAATGATCTCTGAAAGTATAGTCTTGGTTTGTTCTGGATGTTTCTCAGAGTCTTATGTCTGGAGACGAGAACTTTCACTGATGGTCGACCCCTGAGACTCACTAACACATTACTCCTACAATCAGTGACAAATTTGACTTTAAAGTTATTCTAAAATATAATGCAATGAATATTGTTTTGGTGACGCATGTTCAACATTGCATGGGTTGTCAAAGTTACAAAAACATGTTATAAAAACAGAATTTCTTGCATTGTATTGAGGTAAATGCATGCACTTTATTCCTCACTGATTGTCGGAGTGTGTTAGTGAGTGTCAGGAGTCGACCATCAGTGAAAGTTCTCGTCTCCAGACATAAGACTCTGAGAAACATCCAGAACAAACCAAGACTATACTTTCAGGGATCATTTCTTTAGTTGTGGACTTGAGAAATGTGTTTCTAAAGCGTTTGGTCTCGCTGTCCACGATGAGGAGTTCAGATGTTTCTTTCAGAGCAAGAAACTGGTGGGAAGACTTTGTTTCTTCTCCATTGTTGAAGATTGTTCAGAGTTTCTCAATGACTCTGATGGAGGAAACATGATCTGAGTGGACCTTAAACTATGTTTAAAAAAGTCACTTTCTCTCAACTGATCTACAAAGAAACATTAAATATTAATACACACAGTATTAAATGTAAATACAACATTTTGTACTCCTTTGACCACAGCTCCATGAATAAACATCAACACCATGAAAACTCTGATGACATTTCTGTAACCAGTTGAGAATGTAAGATTTAAGCAGATACAATGATTATTTAGCTCCTAATATCTGTCAGAGAGTATAAGGTTCACTTTAAAAAACATAACACTGTTTGTCTGTGTTTACCTTTTCCTTACATTCTTCGTTTTGGAAAATGAATCCTAATAAACAACTAGAATTAAGAAATGTAAATCCTTCCTGACGATGTCTCACAAATATGGGTTTCGTGTTCTCAATAATCTTCGATTAAAGGCTTAACTATAATTATGGACGTCTTTTAAATCCAGTTTTTGTTTCTTTACTTTAATTTTTGAGTTCTCCCGCACAGCAGCTTCTTGACCTTCTGTTGCTGTTTGTTAATAATCAAGAGAAGAGACACCTTCCGTCTTCGTATTAAGTCAAGGTGTGAACAGCTGGAGAAGTTGAATACAACTGTGTTTCATAACTATCAACACACTGTGTGAATTTACAATTAATACTTTTGATTAAGCCTTAACAGACTTTATAGTCATTAATTCTTTAACAGATAAACAGTCCACTCAGATCAGATTTCTTTGATCAGAGAGTCTTTCAGAATCTTTGATTAATCTTCAACAGTGGAAAAGAAAGAAAGTCTTTCCACCAGTTTCCTGCTCTGAAGAAAACATCTGAAATCTTCATCGTGTACAGTGAGAAGAACCTCTTTAAAAACACATTTCTCAAGTCAACAACTAACAAAATGATCTCTGAAAGTATAGTCTTGGTTTGTTCTGGATGTTTCTCAGAGTCTTATGTCTGGAGACGAGAACTTTCACTGATGGTCGACTCCTGAGACTCAGTAACACACTACTGCTACAATCAGTCACTAATTTGACTTTAAAGTTATTCTAAAATATACTGCAATGAATATTGTTTGGTCTCGCTGTCCATGATGAAGAGTTCAGATGTTTCCTTCAAAGCAGGAAACTGGTGGAAAGACTTTCTTTCATTTCCACTGTTGAAGATTGTTCAGAGATCCTGAAAGACTCTCTGATGGAGGAAGCATGATCTGAGTGGACTGTTTATCTATCTTTAAAATAATCTTTACTCTGTCCTGATTTTCTGTGGTATGAAATATAAAGTAACCACAAGGCATAAATTCAAAATCAGAAAATATTCTGTGTTTCTCTGACCAGAACTGTAACAGTGAAGCTGTAACACCACAAACACTAGTGATGTTCCTTTAGCTAGTTGAAAACCTAAGATTTAAGCAGATACAATGATTATTTAGCTCCTAATATCTGTCAGGGAATAGAAGGTTCACATTAAAAACGTAACACTGTTTGTCTGTGTTTACCTTTTCCTTACATTCTTTGTTTTGGAAAATGAATCCTAATAAACGACTAGAATCAAGAAATGTAAATTCTTCCTGATGATGCCTCACAAATATGGGTTTCGTGTTCTCAATAATCTTCTATTAAAGGCTTAACTATAATTAAGAGCGTCTTTTAAATCAGATTTTTGTTTCTCTACTTTAATTTTTGAGTTCTCCCACACAGCAGCTTCTTCACCTTCTGTTGCTGTTTGTTAATATTCAAGAGACGAGACACCTTCCATCTTTTTATTAAGTCAAGGTGTGAACAGCTGGAGAAGCTGAAATAACATGCAAGTAGTAAGTATGAAGATACTGTGTAAATTCGCAACTAATATTTTTGGGTAAGCCATGATAGACTTTAATTGTTATAAGTACTTTAACAGACAAACACCCCACTCAGATCATGTTTCCTCCATCAGAGAGTCTTTCAGAATCTCTGAACAATCTTCAACAGCAGCGAAAAAAGAAAATCTTCCCGCCAGTTTCCTGCTCTGAAGGAAACATCTGAACTCTTCATTGTGGACAGCGAGACCAAACTCTTACGAAACACATTTCTCAAGTCCACAACTAAAGAAATGATCCCTGAAAGTATAGTCTTGGTGTGTTCTGGATGTTTCTCAGAGTCTTATGTCTGGAGACGAGAACTTTCACTGATGGTCGACCCCTGAGACTCAGTAACACACTACTCCTACAATCAGTGACAAATTTGACTTTAAAGTTATTCTAAAATATATTGCAATGAATATTGTTTTGGTGACGCATGTTCAACATTGCATGGGCTGTCAAAGTTCCAAAAACATGTTATAAAAACAGAATTTCTTGCATTGTATTGAGGTAAATGCATGCACTTTATTCCTCACTGATTGTAGTAGGAGTGTGTTAGTGAGTGTCAGGAGTCGACCATCAGTGAAAGTTCTCGTCTCCTGACATAAGACTCTGAGAAACATCCAGAACAAACCAAGACTATACTTTCAGGGATCATTTCTTTAGATGTTGACTTGAGAAATGTGTTTCTAAAGAGTTTGGTCTCGCTGTCCACGATGAAGAGTTCAGATGTTTTCTTCAGAGCAGGAAACTGGTGGGAAGACTTTGTTTCTTCTCCACTGTTGAAGATTGCTCAGAGTTTCTCAATGACTCTGATGGAGGAAACATGATCTGAGTGGACCTTAAACTATGTTTAAAAAAGTCACTTTCTCTCAACTGACCTACAAAGAAACATTAAATATTAATACACACAGTATTAAATGTAAATATAACATTTCGTACTCCTTTGACCACAGCTCCATGAATAAACATTAACACCATGAAAACTCTGATGACATTTCTGTAACCAGTTGAGAATCTAAGATTTAAGCAGATACAATGATTATTTAGCTCCTAATATCTGTCAGAGAGTAAAAGGTTCACTTTAAAAAACATAACACTGTTTGTCTGTGTTTACCTTTTTCTTACATTCTTCGTTTTGGAAAATGAATCCTAATAAACAACTAGAATTAAGAAATGTAAATCCTTCCTGATGATGCCTCACAAATATGGGTTTCGTGTTCTCAATAATCTTCGATTAAAGGCTTAACTATAATTATGGACGTCTTTTAAATCCAGTTTTTGTTTCTCTACTTTAATTTTTGAGTTCTCCCACACAGCAGCTTCTTGACCTTCTGTTGCTGTTTGTTAATATTCAAGAGAAGAGACACCTTCCATCTTTTTATTAAGTCAAGGTGTGAACAGCTGGAGAAGTTGAATACAACTGTGTTTCATAACTATCAACACACTGTGTGAATTTACAATTCATACTTTTGATTAAGCCTTAACAGACTTTATAGTCATTAATTCTTTAACAGATAAACAGTCCACTCAGATCAGATTTCCTTGATCAGAGAGTCTTTCAGAATCTTTGATTAATCTTCAACAGTGGAAAAGAAAGAAAGTCTCCCCACCAGTTTCCTGCTCTGAAGGAAACATCTGAAATCTTCATCGTGTACAGTGAGAGGAACCTCTTTAAAAACACATTTCTCAAGTCAACAACTAACAAAATGATCCCTGAAAGTATAGTCTTGGTTTGTTCTGGATGTTTCTCAGAGTCTTATGTCTGGAGCAAGGGGCAACCTCTGGTCTCGAAAAATGAAGCCTATGCGGAAGTACAAAAAACTGCAGTTCCTCGAGGTTCCGCTTGAGGCTGGCTGCAGAAGCGCCGGAAGTGCCATAAGCCCACAGCCAAAAAAGCCCGTTTTTACCACAGGAATCAACATGTTTAAAGCCTGGTTCAAAAAACGAGATATATCTAAGAAGTTGACGGCCCCTTCTCCTCACACTGTGGGGGGGGGGGGGGGGGGGGGGGTGAATTTTTTTATAACTCATCGGATTTTATTCTTTTAAGGAAACCAGCTATGCCCATATTTGGTTGTGTCAGATTTGATTGACAGCTCTGCGCGGTCAGCAGGTCAGGAGGCTAACAGCTTGATCCGTCTGATTTCTCCTCTTTCTTACTTCGTTTGGAGAGTTTGTTTAACACATATCTGACAACATACACGGCTTGCTGTGCGGTTAACAGACCATCCAACAAGTTGATGCTTCAGTTTTTTTCGGTAAGTGATATAGTAGTGTTATATTTACTGCTTACTCAGTGTCGGTATTTATATTTACGGACCTAGCTTGTTTAGCATTAGCTTGTAAACCAGTCGGCTAACTGTGTAGCTCATTATTTACGGTCAATGTTTTAGAAATGTTTGTTGTTAAGATGTTGTTGTTGAAAATAATGAGTTTGTGTGATGTTAGAAGCTAAAGGTTCAGCTCGGTGGTTAACCACAGACTGTAAATATGGTTATCTGACGTTATGATGAATGTTATACTCCACGTAAATGTGGACATTAAAAAACAAACTTTGTAGTAATTATCCGTCAGTAACATAAACTGAACTGAACCTAATGTGAACCTAATGATAAAAGGTTCAAACCCAAAGTTTGAAACTTTATTTTTTACAGATATAAAATCCTTGAGGAATTAAGATGTTGGATATTCCCAAAAGGATCAAAAGGGATACTTGTCAGGTTCACTCGTCTTTTCTCTTTTTAGAACATGTGTGTGGCCTCTTTACTATCATAAACACCCTCTGCTCTTCTCCATGATTACACAAAGTCTGGACCTGCTTGGCTCAAATTACACAGTCAAAGGAAATGATCCCTGAAAGTGTATGTCACGTGTATGTTTCTTTTAGATGCATATTTTAAATTTTCAAATACATAAAGAAGAGAACTTTGACTGCTGTTTGAGAAAGAAACAGTTCCTCTATTTACAACATAATCTATAACAAACAATAAAAACGTTGCCACAGTAAGACAGAAAACACCTGGATCTGAGAGCAGCAGATGATTTCCATCTTGTTTCTTAGAAATGCTCCTTTTTCTAAAAGCCATCTGTACATGTTTCCGCTCATTCTACCTGTGGTTTTTGTGCTATTTTACTGTACAAATTTCCTTTTGGTGCTGATGCAAGTTCGGCAGCAACCGTTAAGATACTTTCACTTTTCATTAGGCTCGTTGTTTGCAAAGATTTTAGTATGCCGACACAGTGGCTGCATGTTAAAATGACCGAGGTGGTTCTTGAGTCATCGTGGAAAGAAAATTTTAAGAGGTTACAAAACATTTGAAAACTACTGCATCATCTTGGACACAAACTCCATTTCTTGTAAATATGTACTTTAAGATATTAAAGTATATCAATGTCACATTCATCAGATGAAATAATAGATTGGTGGTTTGGTTTACTTCTCACTTATTGCAATTGAGTGAGTGAGTGAAGTTATGATCACAGTACATACTCTGTTGACCAAAGCAGAAAAAACAAATTGAAACCTGTCCTCACTTTAGACTTCTCGGTTTTGTTTAGGGAAGTGAAGTTTGCTGGGATTTATTTTTACTATTTGAAGGCAACCTGTGATGTGAATTATATTCAGCGTTGTTGGATGCTGTGAAAGGTCAAGCTTTATTGTAAATAATATTGTTAATAAAAGTCCCTCTGTGATTTTGTAACATCATTGGAAGTTTTCTGGGCTGTTGTACTTGGAGGAAAAGCAATAAAAATGTTTTCTTCTTTGAGAGAAGTGGAAATTGGTTTGATTTTAAAAGTTTTCAGTTCTTTTTTATTATAGTCATAAAGATTTCCCTCTTGAATACAACCTCACTTACTGTATGTGACATTTTAAAACTGTATATACTGTCTGTCCTTCTGAAACCATCTGTGCTTGTTGGTCTTGCATCAGAAGCGTAAATTCTCAGAGGAAATGCGCAAAGGTGCAAAGCATAGGTGCGTAAATGAAAGCAGCAAAGGTTTTCTCACATCATTGCAAAACCAACATCCTGACATCAAATAGTACTTGTATCCTCACCCTCAGTTCAGTGTTTCACTAACCTGCTGCACACGCGGCTGAACGCCACACACCTGACTCGTGCTGCCTTCAGAAGAGATGTGTTCGAGCTGTTTGCCCTGCAGATCCTGCAGAGAAGGTAAGAACACACTGCTGGTTATTAACATCATTAACAGGGTTCATGGACGTTGTTGTCATGGTTTACAGTTTTCATTTTGCTGAAAAACAATGACCGAATATATCAGTTAATTAAAATCAAAAACATTTTGAAAGGTGTAATTAGATTTCTTTTGGGGGTTTTATGCCGATAGAGTCAGAAATCAGAGAGAGAGAGAAAGAGAGAGAGTGGGGATGACATGAGAGAGGGGAGCACCAGGGAGCCTGTTCTTGAGGACTTAGGCCTCTATACAGTGTTTGTGAATGAGATATTTTAGCATAATATACATTTTCAAAAAGTTTTTATTTAAAAAAAAAAAAAGTAAAATACAATCTGTGAAAAATTAATTGAGAGGTAAATCAATAAAATATATTGTTAAATAATAAATAGTCATCTTATTTTGATTTAACAATTGAAAGAAGCATTAAATTAACTCAAATTCAAATTGATTCATAACCAATTATATACATGAAAAGGGACAAATTAAACTATTAAAATTAAACGACAGGAATATGGGAAGCAGAAGCAGTTTTCATTTTATGGTTAACGCTTACTCAATTTGATAATGTGCTGCTTTTATTGCTGTTCAGTTCAGTTATATTATATTGAATATCTGTGAGGACTGGGCATTGGCTACAGGACATTGAGTCTAGTCTTTTTTAATGACCAAATAATCAAACAAGACATTCATTGATGAAAACAGTCTGTGAGGAAAGAAGTATTCAAAACATTGATTTTTGACATGTTGGTGAGGCTAGAGAAAAAAGTAACTGGATCACTAGATCCCCAATTGTTCGGCAAAATGTTATAACTGACAAAATGATAGTCAAGATTTAACTTTTTAAGCACACGAGGGACCAACATTGCCTCAGCGCTTTTGTGTCTAAATAAAGACCCTGTGTGAGCGTGTGCGTTTGTGTATGTGTGGACTTTCCCTCAATCTGGGAGGATATTCACATAAAGGAGGCGCAAAGGAGGAGCCTGCTGTCTCTTCAAAAAAAAGAGCCTCCAGCTCACAGCAGCTGTGTTTTCTAACGGTTTTACCAGAGCTGGGACTGTGAGATCAGGGTGAGTAAAAGCTGCTGGGGGATATAACTTTAAAAATAAGTCCCAACGGATTTGGGAGTTTAGACTGCGTATGTTTACTAAAAGTGTCAGAGTCTATTATTTCACATGGAATAGAAGTCAAATGTGATGCCTATGACATTTTATACGGTGTCATCTGAGGGTTATGGTTTACTGTTATTCATTAATGAAGCGAAAATGTAACTATAACCTTTGTATTATTGTTTTTTATTTAATTTCTTTATGTTACTTGTGTGCTGCTAGTTGTGGTATTTTTATGCTTTAAGTTTGATGTTTTTGTATGTATTGAGGAAGTATGATGAGATTAGTTGTTGCTCCGTTTGTGTTGTTGTGACACATAAATCACTTTGTGATCTTTTTTTGAATGGTATAAAATGAATTGTAACTTATGAGCTAATAGTGGGATGTGAGTGGATATGTTGGCTTGCAGCTGTTTTATTTAAACACATTTTTAACGATGTGCTTTGTTAATTAATGTCCTGTGAAAGAGGCACATAGAACTGTAATAGAAAGAATACTTTGCCCAAAAGACTAAAATGTGTAAACTCAGTATACTTTTATAGTACACAGTATATTTTACAATCGAGGAAAAAAATCTTGAAACGCATTAAATTACAAAGACAAACCCAAAATCTCACTTTGAAAAAATTTATGAAAGAAAGAAATGGAATTCAGCCAATAAAATTCTATAAATATGACATTTTCAGCTCATTAATGAAGCTGGCAACATTAAACCTGAGCTGTTCCTTCTTGTCTTGTATTTCTCTACATAACAAACTTTTGTCGTCTCTATGTCTCCACAGCTTTGTCAGAGTTCATCTCCCGGACAAGAATGCGGACCCGGTCAGAATCAGCGGAATCAGTCGGTCTCGGGATGAACCATCCCCCGGATCAAAATGGAAAACCCGAAGGAGGACGACGGTTTAAACTAAAGTTATGGGGAGGTCAGAAAGCTCAGAGCCAGGCTGTTGTCGGGAACACCACTCCCCCGACTGGAGGACGCTACTCACCGAGGGACAAGGAGCCGAAAATCGGTCAGTCAAATCAGAAACTTTCAGCTTTAAAAGCTAGCTAAGACAATATCATCCTTTGCCGAACGAATGTTACCAAGGCAACGGAGCGAACGTTACCCTGGCAACGGTTGTAAGCACGCAGCACGACAGTTTTTGCATTAGAAACCGAAAAATAATTAACAGACTTCATTTTTGTACTACAGTAACTTATAAAGTCATGGTCAAAGAAAAAAATTCATGAAGCAGACATTTAAATATTTTAAATATTTTCCTGTTATGTATTTATTTTAATATCTTGTTGCTTTTATGTGTCGTATTTTATTTTATTTTATTTTTATACATTTTTAATTCTAATTGGTGTGCATTAGTCTCTCAATGATTTTATCAATGATTTTATAAACTACTTTTTGTCAATAACTTTTCTGCACTCTTGTTAAGCACTTTGAACTGCAATTTAATTTGTCTGAAAGGTGCTATATAAATAAAGTTTGATTGATTGATTGATTTATCACAAAAAAGACTTGTTTTCCGTCAAAACCAAATATGTAAGCATGCGATTTAATCATTTAGCCAAATAGTTGATTTCTGTATTTTATAAATCTTCTTTAGTGTCTTTTTTCTGTTAATTTGCTTTAGTTTGTAGGTTATGTGTATTTCTATCACTCTGAAGGTTGTTCTTGTACCTATGTTCATTTAGAGCAATGGTTTTCAACAGGTGGGTTGAGCTGATTATGACTAATATTTAAATAATAGATAATTCAATTGTTGTTCATAAAAAAAATGTACTTTGGGCCCCAGTTTATTATGAAGAGTATTTTCATATCCAGGAAAATACCAGGCTGATCAAATCACCATGCTACATCTGCTCCTTGAACAATTTTTTTTTTCCCTTGTAACAAAGTCTAAGGCAATACAATAAGGATTTGATTCAATTCCAAGGGCCTTTTCTTTCCATAAACCTATCCCTATCCTTTGCCTTGTTATAAATAACATCAACAACTTTTCTTCCACAGTTGCCCCCACATTGGAAGAAATCCTTGCGGCAAAAGATGCTCAACACTTGTGTGAGGCCAGCCGGCAGCTGATAGAGAGAGAGGAGCGTCTGTTTGGGGAGAAAATAGAGACAGATTCCCTCACACATAATGCAGAAGAAGTAGACAAGCTTGCAGTGGACTACAAGAACCTGAAATCCCTTATTTTCACGACTCTGAGACTATCTCTCAGCCCAGGAGAAATCAGTGTGGAGGCCCTGACGTCAGCTGTGAAGGCTTTAAACCAGGTAGTCGACCAGGACCAGCAGTGGAAAAAGGGGAATTGGCCAACACCTGCCTGGAGACATGACGACTTGAAGAAGCTCCACGAGTCGACGCTTCGCAGCCTGGTGGAGGATCGTATGGACAACTCTACGTTGCCCCATGCTGATAAGAGGGAGATGTCATCTTTTCAAGTGGATGTAAACAGCATGGGCAGGCAGCTGAAGGATGACCTGCTGCTGGTGGTGGAAGTGGTGAAGAGATGCTACCCGCCCGAGCAGGACATCTGTAACTTCTATGCCGGGTTGTACCACCAAACCTTCAGTTCCAGACTCAGAAAGATCGCAGACTTTGGATTGGAGGACAAAGACTGCACTTTCCTCCTGCGCTGGGTGAACGAGTACTATCCACAGTAAGTCATTAACTAAATGTGTTTTTAATCATTTGCACCTTATAATTCTGGCTCAAGTCTGTTCTCTGTTGTATACCGCAATGTTGGATAAAAGGTGGATTCCATAGCACTGATCTACTTTATCATCTCAAAACACTGTATTGGTTTATAATTCATATTTGACATTAAACAATTTTATTTTGATCGGTAAAGGCACTTTTAGAAAACATTTTTTACTGACATTGTATGCATATGATGGCTTGTTCTTCTAAAATAAGTATTTTACAAAATTACAAAAAATTGGCAAATAAACAAATGTATCATGATAAGTATCTTTTTGGCAGATTCTGACAAGTAAGCTGCACTAAATATTCATGATCTCTAGAGAATGAGTCCTCATGTTTTTGGCATCAAACATGACAATGATGGAAGCAGATTCCTGCGCTCGGTTGCATCAGCTATGCAGGTGCAAAGTCCTCTGATAGTTCAGTTGCCATGATGATCATTTTTTTGTGAACCATTTGTTCATTTCTAGGCTTTTAAGAAAAAATAATTCAAAGTAACAAAGAAAATAGGACTTTTACTCCAGTTGACAATGGCAAATGGACATTTTTTTTGCATAAGGGGTCACAAGTGAAGGAGGAACATTTTTTTTGTCTTTTTTTTTAACAGTAAGCTTTGATTGTTTTAACTGCGTTTCCCACTGGTGTTCACAAACAGAGTGTCAAGCAGCTAAACGCAGAGTCTTGTAGTTAAAAAACAAAGCGGCTGCCTGTCGTTGCTCTGATCATTTCGACACTGCAGATGTTTTAAAGTGTTGATTTAAAATGTTCATATCTTCTCTCTCCCTCTCTCTCTCAGAATCCTTCAAAAGCCAGAGCTGTCCTGTGAAATCAATGCTGAAGTGTTGGGAAAGCTGCTGCCTGAAGAGTTACTGAAACCTCTGGAGGAACAATTCCTGAGCAAACAACAGGTAACCGGAGCCGCTGATACCGGCTGGAGTTGAGCTTTGTGCAATGTTTTAGATCCATCATCCACATTCAAATCATTACTCAAGACTCACCTTTTCACACAGGCTTTAAATGTGTGATTGTGATGTGTGTTCTTCTCATGTGTGGTTTATATGTTGTTGTCTACATGACCTGTGTGTAATGTTGCAATGTTTGTTAGTTTGTTCCTACTCTTTTTTCTTGATCTTTCTATATTTACTAATGTACAGAGCTTTATAAATTAAATATATTATTCACATGTGATGAGATAAATTGTGATTTTATACAACTGGGAACATTTAGTGGCAAAAACAAGTCGTTTTTAAAGGCCCGTTGTTATTAGTGACAGCAGAGTTGTTGTTGTTGTTTATTCAGGAAGAGCTGCAGACTTACATCGTCCGTGTCCTGGACGAAGCGGAGCAAAGGTGGAGAAAAGGGGAGGAGCCGACAAGAGAGGACGGCTGCTTCGTCAGTCATGTGGCCTACGACATCATTCAGGTACAGTTACTGGTTACTAAAGAAAACACGATATTACGGCAGCTTTCAATCAACATTTAAATTAGTATAACAATTTAAAAATGACATGACGATGCATAAAAGCTTTAAAAAACACCTGTACACAAACCTGCTTATCAGCAAAACAGTAGAGAGACACAGGTAAACCTTTCTCACACATGCACCTCTGTACATTTCTGGAATATTTAAGGCAGATTGCCCCTGAAATCTTCCTGAGGTGGTTGTTCACACATGCACCTCACAGTGGTTTTCTTAGACACACTTGTTTAGTGGACGCTGCACTCTAAATCTCCACATCATTAAATGTGCTTTCATGCTTATCAACAAGCCTCCTGTGATCATTAAAGGAACCAAAAGAAAGAGATGTGATTTTACAGACATGTTCTCCTTAACCATTCAGAGCAGGAAATCTATTTTAGTTGAGACCTGTGGTTTTCTTCCCACACTGTGTTTTTTGTGAGGCTGTTTCACATTTTAGCCTACAGCCAAAATGGAAAAGAAAACAAGCTTCTTCTTTTTTTAACTGAGATAAAAAATTAACCAACAAGGAAGAAGCACTTTGAAATGTTGATAGAAAGTCATTCACCCTCAGTTCAAAGTCACAGTGTCAAAACCCTGTCATGGTCCTGCAGCAGGATTAGTCCAGTTAGACGAATTTAAAATAGCAACAAGACTTTCATTGATTTACGATATTGTTTCATAAACTGTAATTTATTTGTATTCTCGCTCTGTCTTCAGCTTGTCCACAGCATGGTGTCTACAGCTGCGACGATTGTGGGAGACATACACAAGGCCCAGATAATAACGAGCCAACTGAAGGCTTTGTTGCCGAGGTAACAGAACAATGTTCATCATAAATAATGTCATTAGTG
Organism: Labrus bergylta; assembly: GCF_963930695.1. NCBI lineage: Eukaryota > Metazoa > Chordata > Actinopteri > Labriformes > Labridae > Labrus > Labrus bergylta. The sequence goes on along the minus strand of NC_089212.1, from coordinate 23,887,447 downwards.
ACCACTTAAACTATGTACATCCAAATCAGCAGTTTTTAATCAGATACAAATACCTTCAGTTTCCAGACCTTCCAAAACAACGTCATGAAGCAGAACAAACCAAACAGCCAGCCGATCATCAAGGCAAACCTCGGCTGCATCCAACAGTTCATGTAGGTTTTCCTCTCTTTACGTGTTGTTGTTTCAAGAGATCGCACTTGATAGAAAACATCCCTGTAAGCTTGTGTGACCTCTTTCTTCCTGTCCGCCTGCAGGGAGCTCTTCAATAAGAAGCATCATCTGTTCCAGGACGATGTGCGGACAAAGTGTTTGCAGATTCTGACTGACATGAAACAGTCTGCCCACACTTATTTACTGAAACCCGTGCATGTCGTGCTCAAGGTACGTTCATTTACAACAACAACAAAAAGTATTCAAAGAGTCAAAAATGAATGGATCCTACTAAAGAACTGAAGTTAAGAAGAGTATGTGTTTGAATGAATGAATCTGTGTTTTTATGTCTGGCCTCATATCGCTCATGTTTTCTCCTCATACAGCCAAAGTACTACCTGCTGGGAACCAGTGACTGGCTGAAAAAGCCTGAAGTGTTTGAGACACTGCTGGACAGCATGGAAAAGGAGATTCAGGATCTTCAGGGCTCCATTCAATCCTGTCACCAGGTAGACTTCAGAACACATCAAACCCAGCCTCACATTCAGAGGAATGCTGCTGTGTCAACACTTTGCATGTCCTGCTTTAGTTGCATTTCTTGAAGGAATTTCCAACCATGAAGCTACTGGTTTCCATATATAAACATACAGGTTACAAATTAATTAGCAGGACACAAAAATGTTTGAGAATTTTATCAACTCAAGCGAGCGCCTTTAGTCCTAAAACTGATTGACCAGCTGAAATAGAAATATTGGAAGCCAACTGCCGCCTGGATCTAAAAAATGTGAAACCACTTGTATTGTTCTATGATCTCTTTTAACTGAATATTTCTATTTCATTTTGTTTTTTCTTACATTAAGTTTCTGATGTGATGATTGGATTTGATTGATTTCAGGAGCTGATTGGTCAGCTGCACCAAGAAGTGACAGCAGAATATGTGAAGAGGCTCCTGAAAGTAAAAGTCAAACTGAAGGACAGGGAGCAGCAGCATAAGGCCTACCAGAAGATCAAAGACAACGCGGAGAGTTTGCAAGACTTGTTTGGAAGAATGGTGAGACAGAGATTTGGATTTTTTGTTGAAACATTTATTTTTTGACCACAAAAAGGTAAATGAGAAAGTGATCCAGGTAATATACAATTACTCTTTCTCTCAGGGGTCAAAGGAGGATTGGCTGAATGAAATACTGGCCAAGATTGCAGAAGTGCTGAAACTGCAGGAACTCCCGGCAATACAGATGGAAGTCGTGTCACTCGGGACTTCTTTCCCAGACCTCAGGTGAACTTTGCACTGACAGTATTTACATTTTTTAACAAATGAATAGACCATATTTTACAGGGACATGTCGTGGTGTTAGGTCTACACAAGTCTAACAGACCTAATAAGGACAGAAAAGCACCATGCGACTGGTTTACATTACATTTGGCTCTGTATAAACAAACCCAATCTCCAGAGAGAGCCGAGGGACAACAGGAAATAGAAATATGCTCAGATGTTTCCTGGCAGCAGGATGATATGATGAGCTAAAAGCAGACATGCTGCCACTCAGTTTACCCAGAGAGCTGTGGTGACACTGAAACTAACACAACTTCAAATTCCAGTAAAAAAAAAAAGGACATAAGCAAGTTGTGCTCCATCCAAAGGTGAAAAAACAGTCCTTTTAAACGTGACTAATTAACAAGTTACATTCATATAGAACAAAAACAGATATTTAGAAGTGACTATTTGTGCTTTTAAAGGGTTCCTTCAGAGCCTTTAAGGTCACATATTATACAAAATACACGTCACCGTGGGTTCCTACACTCATATGTGCCCCTAGTCTTTCTAATAACCCCCCAATGATGAGAAAAGTCCATCCTCTCCGTCTTCAGCCTGCTCCACTTTTCAGAAAATGTGTGCTCAAACAGGCCGTTTGGAGATTTTCCCTTCATGACATCACAAAGGGCAGTAGCCCCTCCCCCAGGTGGGTAACACTCCTGCAGCTAGGTGTTTGTTCGGCCCTCTGAGTCTGCCTTCTCACCGTAAACAACAGTGCATGGAGCTAAAAAGCCCGAGTACACCAAAGCCCTTCCAGAGAGGAGGCGTGGTCAGACACAGCTCATTTACATATTTAAAGCTACAGACACAGAAACAGCCTGTTCTGAGCAGGGCTGAAATAGAGGGGTTTATAGACATGATCAAATGCAGGATCAGACTGGATTTAGAACAAGAAACTTCACACACATGTTTTGAGGAGCTTTGAGAATTATTTAAACTGGTTGAAGAGGAGGAGAATATGTGACCTTTAAAATGTTTTGTTTATTAAATTTTAGGTCAGAAAATGTCTTTAAAAGTCTTACTGTTATACAGACAGGCATTTATATTGTGTGACCAGCATGTGCAAAGCTGTCCTTGTACTTTTGGCCGTGTTATGTATGCAGTCTGATTAGATTTTTAAGTGTTCGTCGTTCTGTTGTTGTTCTTCAATAGGATTTATTTGTGGTGGATTTGACACCAAACTGATTCTCTGATTCTTATTGCAACAATTGTCTACAATCATATTAAAGCATTGTTAAGATGAATCACCTTGCAGGGTTAAGAATGAAAATCACTAAATCTTTCCTGTCTTCTTTCCCTCACAGTGAGAAACATGTTTCAGCTCTCCTCAAGCTCAAGACCAACGTTTCCAAAGACAACAGGAAAACGGTCAAAGACACTCTGTCTGATTATCTGAAAGAAATCGACAATGTCGCTAGTCGACCATTTTTCTCCAAAGTCCAGGTGAAATAAGAGCCATGCACTCCAGTGTTACGTCCAGTTCTCCTGATTTCAGCCTTTTTAAAGATGGCGGCTGAGAGTGAGCCTGCACAGTATCATGTGTTTTAGATATTTGTATTTGCTCAGTTTTGTCGAGCAGGACACCGATGTTTGGAGTCCGAGTAGATCAGATTAATTCTCCATTACTGTATGAATGTATATGCTGCAGCTCATGTTGTTGCTGCTCAGTACTGTGCGTCTTACTGCTTAAAAAAAAAAAAAGACATGTAGTGGAGAGTCTTTGCTGTGTTTTGTCTCAGAGATCAGTGTTGTCAGAGTTAGTCTATACTTTTATATGAAGACAGTGTTATAATTATTTTTTATACATTAATGTGCAATAATGAGAAATATCTAGCTGTAAAGTTTATTTTTTTATGTCAAGTCATTGGATGTACAGAATATTGTAAATCAAGATTATAAATAAATGTGATGAAAGCTCTTTGATTTGAAGTGTAGTGGAGCCGTACATTTTTTACCTCACTTTGACATTCAGCAGCAGAATCTGATTTGACTCTCATGTGAGGGAACATCAAGTCTTCAAGTTGTAGGAATTTACTGATGTGATGAGATGTGAATCAAGAAGGTCGGAGCTGAGCGTCACAGATCAACTCAGGAAGTAGTTGATTATCGGTTTGTTTTTTTACTTGTGATCGAATACACTGACTAAAAAACAGGCGATCACCACAGTTTTCTATGTTGGCATGAATTAAATATTTACGCTAACACACATTTCCTCAACTGAAATTACTGTTTGTACACCTTAAAGTAGGAAAAAACCAGTGTCGAGCTTTGGACAGGGACAAAACAGAAAGAAATCTGTAATATCTGTAATAATAGCAATCCATCTAATAGTCGTGAAAACACTTCATTTAAAACCTCTGATATCAAACTTTCACCTAAAAAGCGTTGCCCACTCTGTTTCCTGTTTCAGCCGTGTTATGATTTATAGGTCATGACATGTGTGACACTTATCTTGCTGGCTGTGAAACAAATCTCCCCTCGAGGTAAAAATAAAGTGACCTGACCTGAATCTGAACGCATCCAAGGGCTAAGACACGGCCTAGAGCCATGTTTCCATGGCAACAATCAGTGACACCATTAAGTCTTATCAGACTGCACTGCAGGAGCGTGGTGTTGTTGGTAGTAATCACCGGCTCTCCATCATGGTACGTCTTCACAAAATTAATCCAACCCTTGTTTATTTCCTTGTCTTTGGGGAATTTGAACAAACAGACGCAGCTGTTCTTCAAATTCTGGAGTCCAGGGAAGATACACATGTAGTACGAAGGCATAGCTAGCTAGCAAAACTGCTACGACTGTGACGTTGGAACGTCTAATAACCTCAAAATCAAGCTGGAGGACCAAAGTTGCTATCGCTCTCATTCCTTTTATATCGGTGTAGCGATAGGGGGAATGGGATTAAGCATAAGGAACCCCAGTTTGTCATAGAGCCCTGGATTTGGCCCCGCCCATAAAACCCTGAAAGTGAAACTTGTGAAAAAGTTTTGTAATGGTCTAAATCTGTTATTCAGTCAAACAAAGTTCTCAGTCATCTCACATGTTTACAGCTACTATTAAGAGACAAATCTCTAATTTTACTTTACAGGGACTTTCAGTCAAATATTGTAACTGTTGGAAACCTGCATAGTTTTATGTTTTACAAACTGTCCAGTTAGTCCAATAGGTCAGTTTGGTGCTGCAGACACATTTTGACATCTGTCAGATGACTGAGGGGGCACCGGAAGCCCAGGGTTAGTGAGTACGCCCCATGTACAGAGGATTAAGTCCTGGAGAGTGGGCGGCCAGGGCTTGAATCCAACTGGTGGCTCCTTTCCCGCATGTCATTCCCTCCTCTTTCTCTCCCTGATTTCTGACTCTATCCACTGTCCTATCTCTAAAACAAAGGCATTTTTCCTTAAAGTCTGAAGATATATTTAGGTCATTGTATTTCACTCAGTAGATATCTTACATATTTGTCCTTTAAAATATAAAAACATGGATTTTTCCACATGCAGATATGGCAATTAATCTTCCTGGACAGCTCACCAAGGGAGCACTAAAACACCATCACAAGTATTCAAAACACATCCAAACAATTGAGCCTCTTGTGCGGGAATGAAAGCCACATGAAGTGAGCCGAGCTGTTTCCAGATTATAATTATTTATGGAGCTATATCAACTTACAAAGATGTGACTTCCAAGGGGATTCCTGCAAACTAATGTCAGAAGAGTTGGCTTTCCCTGGAAGTCTGTTTGTGTTTCTGTGTTAGGAAGGATATGTTCAGGAAGAGAGGGGCCTTATCTACAAGTTCCCATTTGGAGAGCAGATAGAAAGGAAGGAAGACAAACTTATTAAAGTTGTTTGTAGTGAACTGTACTGGGAATAATCAGGCTGACAAAAACTGGAATCTCCTTAATGCGTTCCAGCTGTGAGCGGCCGATTCAATAGCTGCTTTGATGAAGTTACAAAAGGCACCACAACCCCTGCCAAGCTGTCCCCGAGAGAAACAGGGTCAAATATGCAGTCTGAAGGGACTTGGGTTGGAAACCGGAGGGTCTCCTGTTCAAGTCCTGGTGCAGATCAAAAATATGGAGGTTGGTCTGGTAGCTAACCAAAAATAAATCAATGAAAGTATTTGTATGCTTTGGAGAATAGATGAACATGAGTTGTGAGCAACTCAGATTCTTAGGTTTGAAGAGATGTACTGTGATTGAAAGAAAAGAAGACAACATGAGTGGAGGAAAATTCTTATTCTTGTTGAGACCCATTATAAGGTCACAAACCTTTATTTTAGGATCTGAAATATATCTCAGCCTTTTTTTCCCCATTTTGGTAAGACGATGTCGCCATCCAGTGGCAATGCAATGAAAACAAAAACAGCTTTTTTTTATTGAATCAGAAAGTAGTTTTTTTCTTACATTTTATTACAGAAGAAGTAGTGCATCTTATATCCCTGAAACCTAATCCATTATCTTTTAAACAAGATAAATCAGCAGTACAAAATGACAGAAACGGCTGAAAATACAACCTTATAAGAGGGAATTAAAACCAGTAAACAAACGTTCAAAATACTAATCAAGGTAGCCTTTTTGTTCCCACTGAACATTTTACATTTCATTATTTCAGGTTTATATATGTATTTTGGGGTGGCTGTGGTTCAGTGGTAGAGTCGGTTGCCTCTCAACCAGAAGGTCGGGGGTCCGATCTCCAGCTAGTGCAGCCACATGTCAGATGTGTCCTTTGGCAAGACACTTAACCCCAAGTTGCTCCAGCTGCTTCGGGGGCAGCGTATGAATGTGCATGAATTTGCAAATACTGATGGTCACATGACATAGCAGCCTCTACCATCAGTGAGTGAATGTGTAGGTGTGACCTCCGGAGTGAAAACGCTTTGAGTAGTCAGAAGTACCAGAACAAGCTCAAGTCCGTTTAAAAGGAAACACAAAAACATTTCACATAAAATTCACAACACATCTGCTGACGTATCAAAATGGTTCAAACAGAATCTGTAGTTCAGAAGTGTATGATAAATAACTTCAACTGTACGACCACACGTTGTGTTAACTGTAAAGTTTGACAACATTTGGAACGCATGAAAAATTATATAAATTCGTAAGTTAAATAAATAAAGAGATAAATAATATTCAAATATGAACATAGAAATTTAGAGACCGTGCCTCTTTGTCCGCTCAGTGTAAGATAGACTTTAGTGCATAAACAAATAAGTATGTAAACTAAATGTACACAAAATCCCCGTTTCCACCAAGCAGTCCAGTTCAGTTCGGTACGGCACGCATCTATTGCTGTTTCCACTGACAAAAGTTGGGAATAGTACCAATATAAACGATCCGTGCCATCCTACTTTTTTGCTCCCCCCTCTGTTGGGGTGCCAGGCGTACCAATCAGACCCTAAAGGGTGAAGCTAGACACACTGCAGTCTGCTGATTGGTCAAAAGATTCATCACTTCCTGTGCAACAGCAGTAATAAAGGACAAACACAAAATGTGCTATATTTAAATAACCTGTGGATTTCCAGAGAGTAATTTCAAGGCTGGTTTTTTTTTTGTTGGCGCTAAAAAGCTGTCGCCATCCGGCTTACACATCCAGGCCGCTTAAGACAAAGACAAGCTTTTAAGGGGTTTGAAACAAGAGTAAGCAACAACGTTTCCCTTCAAAGTAACGCCTTTTGATAACCACATCTTAACAAAATAATCCCTTAAACAGCGTAGTTCAGCAAAAAAAATTAGCATAAGCAGAAATTCAGCTTAGTATTTCTGTCAACGTTGCTCAATCATTGTGTCATTTTCTTCAACCATAATCCGGATAAATAAAAAATAAAAAAACATGTAAACAACTCAAACGACCAAAATAATTTTCCTATTTAGCTTTTGTGGAGATTGTACTTTTTCTAAAGCTAAAGTGTGAAAAATAGAATAAGGTTACGTACCAATACTACGTACTACGTACCAATACTACGTACTACGTTCCAATGTATCTCTTAGCTTAGTGTCATAAGACTTGTGTTACTTTGCAAATCGAGGACAAAATATTTTTGCAACAAAGCTTTCTACAAAAAAAAGAATAACTCTTAAAAAGAAGACTTAAAAAGAAGTCCTGAGATGACAACAATATGTACGGAAATCAGATATGATTAGTGTAACTTACTCAGAAAGACCTACTTTTGTGTCAAAGCTTATCAAAGGTTAAGTAACTTCTCTGCTTGTTTATATATACAGTACACACATGTGTAACTTCAAACGAGGTTTTAAAAAGGTTGATATAAATCAGAGGTGATATCTTTAACGGAGTGGACTTTCAGCTCGGCCCTCTTTGCTTGTTGCAGTTGATTGTCGTCAGCCTTCAGCAGCACTTCAGAGCAGAGAAGCAGAACACAGATCTGGGTTGTCGCCCTGGAATGGCGTCCAGCACCTCCTCAACCTGCCATCCAGGAAGCCCCTTCCATCGTAGCAGTTTGGGCAGAAGATCAGGGCCCTCGCTGCAGAGAAGAACAAAACCCCCAGGTGTGTTTAATCCTGACAGCTGCTTTTACAAATACTGAAACAGATGTAACACTGGCTAACCTGCTATCACCAACTCGATTCTAGAGTCTATCGGGGCCCAAGGCAAAATGTATTGGGGAGGTACTCCAACCAGCGTTTAGTGGGGCAATGAAAGTGAATGGGATGAACAATGTACATATCAAAGGGGTGTAAACTCATCAGGGATGGAAAAAGCTGACATGGATCCAAACCCTCTAGGGGGGTCCGGGGGCATGGTCCCCCGGGAAGAGTTTTTTTTTTAAATATCAGCTTTAAAATGTGAATTTACAGACGATTTTAGCATTCAGACCGACTAAAGAAGCGGTGCAAGTAATAAGAAAAACACAATTGCTTGTCTATATCTATGTTCTGTTCTAACTTTTTGATAAAGCTTCAGTGAAACATGAGAAACCCGTGCTCCCAACCTTCAGTCCCTTTTTATAAATGGGATGAATTTGCAGAACAGGGTTCCACTAAGGGGTGATGTGAAGGGCAGTCACGATGCAAGTAGCTCTCAGGGCAGAGTCGTGCCGTGTTGAGCAATCAGACTGCTCTGACCACAATCAGTATGAAATGACTCGACGTTTGCAGTAGACCCCCCCCCCCCCCCCCCCCCACCCCCCATCCCCCTCCAAATATTTTTATTGCAGATCTAAATGAATCACACAAATGACCTATTTGGGATCCAAAATGGTGAATTTCAGGTTTGCACCCCTGATATCAGTGAAAACGACGGCATAAAACAGCATGAAAGATTTACCTCCATGTTGTAAATATCTCGGATGCGACAACCTTCACTGCCTCGATGTCGGAGCATTCCAACAGTTCTGCAACTTTAAGCAGCATGAGGTTCCACTCCTGGACACCAGGGGCCTGATAACATACAACAAATACAGAGTTTGAACTCATGATGGAACCAGTGGTTGTATCCAGCATCTACTTTTTCCACTGATTAGTCTGAAACATTGGTCACACCAGCTCTGCGATGGTGTTGTGAAGTAGCTCAGCATCTTCAGTGACAGTTTGTCCAACTTCAGGACTCCAGGACCTCCGCAGCTTTCTCTGACTTCTTTGGCGAAGATGTTTGAGGTAAATTTGAGTGATGACCTCATAGGCGTCATCCATCACTTTCTGCAAGAAACAAAGGCAGAAAGAAACACTGTTTGATTTTCTTCAGGAAGACGAGAGACAGTAACCAAATAAACAGCAGTAGACAGCAAATCCGGGTAAACAGCTGAATCTATTTTTATGTTTGAGGTCGCGGGGGGCTGGAGTCCATCCCAGCTGTCATTGGGCGAGAAGCGGGGTACACCCTTGTCAGTCCATCATAGGGCTCACGAGCATGTCTTTGGACTGTGGCAGGAAGCTAGAGTACCCGGAGAGAACCCACACTTGCAACGGGTGAACATGCAAACTCCACACAAAGAGGCTCTTGTCCGACAGGGATTCGAACCATGAACCTCCTCGGTGTGAGGCACCGCCATGCAGCCCTTAAAGGGATACTTCAGCCGTTGAAACATGAATCTGTATTGATATTGGGTCATATATGTAGTAGAAATGTGATATAAATTTTGAAGTTGGTGCCTTCTTGGCCAAATCCCAGAATGCACAGCACCGCGGGCCACTCCCACTAAGGTCCTCTATTTCAGGATCAGAAATACTTTATTAATCCCAGAGGGAAATTAGATCGTTAAAGTTTCTCCAAAATATACAATATAGCAGTAGAAATATAGTAATTAAAACATTTACTGACATATTTACTTCAACACGAGGCCGTTTCCTCAACTGATTCAGAGATTTCTTCCAGAATTGATCTTGGAAATTCCTGGCAGAAAACAGACTCTATGTCTGGGTCCATAGGCAAACAGTGAGAGCACCGACACTACCAGTCTGCCCCAGCTCGATCCGGCCAGGGCTCCTCGTCCTCACCGCCGCCGACAGGCAGGCCTTATGTCTCGCTGGCCAGCGGGCTGCAGCAGCCAAAGCACAAGCCCGGCCTGTCGGCAGCAGCCATCTCGCTGCTATATTTATATTTTTTCGCACTTATCAGCTTTCTCCATAGAGCCTGTTAGCATAGCTTCCAAGCAATATGGCGGACGTTAAGTTTCAATTCTGAGACTGAGTTCCCACCCACTGATCTGTGATTGGTCCGTAGCTTCAGTGTTAGAAAATATGAGGAACTAGCGTTGTAGTTTCACCCTGCTAACAGCAACAGCTTCCAGTGACGCAAAAATCGTCATTTTGCGTCACTGGAAGCTCCTTTTCAGACTCAGAAATACAAAGATTTCCAATCTCAGGGGAAAATGAAGGCGGGATGCACGACCATTCAAAGATACTACCAGGTTTCTAATGATACAAAGCTTAATGCAAATGGATGAAGCATCCCTTTAAAGGCTGCATACAATACACATTTTCCTCCATTCATTAGAATCGATTAGATTATTTTGTTCTCTTTTTAGTGCTAGAAACTGTCCGATTTTTTGTAAATAGCAAGTTAGTCGTATTACTCTAAATCGGCATGAAATTGTACTTTAATTTAGAGACGCCAATTAACCCTTACTTTAATACTAAATGTCCACTTACCTTCAGTATGTCCTCAGAGCACTGTGTCTTGGGAAAAAATTCCTTTAGTGCATGGCTCAGGGAGAAGAGCTTTTTGTCAGTTTTGAAGTAATTCTTAAGATGTCTCTGTTGGACAATTTTTTTTATTTAACAACACTTAACATTTGTTTTTACCTTATTTGTGCAACTTGTTCTTCAAAGGAAGAGAACAAACATGCAACTGGCAAACTTGACTCTTGAAAATAGTCATCCATAAACTGCTAAAAGAAAACTTTATCAGGACAGTTACCTCTGCGAGGTCAGACACAACTTGCAGCAAACGTTTGAAAGTGGAGTCCTCCATCTTTTCAAGTGTTGCCACAGTTTTTTGAGGAATTGATCCATTGATGGTTGTATCTTTCTTCTGGACATACTCCCTGAAATCATATCAAAAGACTGTTGACATTGCTATACATGATCATGAGTCATGCAGATTATTGGATGTATTAGTTGTGCGTTTCTTTTTTGCAAGACAAAAGGAACTTTAACAAGTACAATTTGAACTCAATATTTGGAAATGAGACTGAGGTGCTCGAACTTACTTGAGATGTTTGCAGGAGTTTAAAGTCTTCAAGAAATGCCACGATTTTGGCTTGTCCCTTTTTGCTTCTTTGCTAAGAGTCTCATTCTGCTCAGCAGTGTACCTAAAACCAGAGAAAATAGTTGGTATGTTAAGTTAAAGCAATGACTCATGAAGTGTTTGATTTCATAAATTTAAAATTTAAAATCTTCACGACCTAATGTAAGTGTTTTTTTCAGGGTAAGTTGTGAGATCTGTGTAATAGATGATTATCTCACCTCTCCAGGAAGCTCAGCAGCTCTTTGAAACAAACCTCCTCCACCCGATCAGACAGATGTTGACTGATTTTTTGTGCTTCTTTAGGGATAGCATCAATATACTTGAAGTGAAACAAGAAAGCAAGGAACCGTTTTATTATGAGACACAAAAGAAAACATCCAAAAGCTGAAAAAGAGGAAACAAACTTTGAATTCTTAAAGTAAAAAAATTAATCAAACATGAACAAAAATAACTCTGGTTTTCTACGTACCTGAATCGTGTCCATATAAAGTCCACCATAAGCTTCATCTGTATCGCTGCCTGCTTGGTTTCTTTCATTTTGCAGGATTTTCTCCAGGGACCCTTTGACATCTGTCTGCAAACAAACCAAAAAGATGAGGTCGACACCTGCAAGCTAGTTCAAGCAACGAGTTCAGGTCTCGTTCTCAACAATCACCTGACAGCACCTCCTTTTAATTAGCGGTCGATTTAAGCTGCAAGATTTCCGCTCTCTCTCGCGTTGCTCTTTCATCGCAAGCTCTGACCTGCACCAGCACTGCACTCTTGTTCAGCCCCGCCACCAACCCCAGTATCCACCTGTAGGCTCCTACTGGGTGTTTAAGATATCATCCCATCACTCCTTAAGTTTCTGCATTTTTGAGGCTGCAGTTTGTATAATTACTGAACTGTATTGTATAATGAAAGTTGTCTCTGTAATGCAGTCAACCCCATATATGCATCATGAGGGCAAGCTCAATAACAAGCTAATCTTTGTATAAGGAGCTCTAACAAGCTCTTACCTGCACTACTTCAACCACCTTGTCTGTTGCTTGGACAAACCAATCTAACAACAGGAGATGGTCGACTTTTGGTGGTTCCAGTCCTGGAAGGTCTGGGAGGTCGAGGTGATCCCGACTGGAAAATGACCAAAAATACAAACATCAGAACGGTATTTGTTGAATTTCATTGTCTGATACTCTACCACAGAAAATACAGATAATACAAATAAGTAAAGAAGATTATTGGTATTCTGTGCATTATTAAAGGCATTGAAAGTATGGATGAAGATACTTTTCAAGGTTCAAATTGTGTCTAGGTGGATTTAGACTCAGTTATTTGTAAAACAAATAATTCAGCTTTTTGAGAACTTTCTTTCATGGCAGAGTTAGATTAGATAATTAATAGTCGTCTTTTATTTTTGTGATAATGATAAAGCGATGGCTAGCAAGTGATTAGCATAGCATAGACTGTAAACTTTGGGGGAAGTAGGTGGCTTTTTCCATCCCATCATGATAAAAACAAAACCCCTCTAAGGGCGCGGTCTCACTGGCCATCCGTACCCAAGCACACTTCAACCCTAAAGTCCAGTTCGTTTAGCCAGTGTGACCGCTCCGTATCGTGCTCAGGCACGGTACACTTCCTTGGCTTTGGCACACTTCGGAGAGGTGTGCTGCGGCACGGTACACTTCATGCACGAGCACAAGCACGTGGGTACACAACGCTGACAGCCTTCATTATGGAGAAATCCAGAGTTTCAGGGCTGTATCTGACTAAAATGACACAATATAAGCCACAAAGTAGCTGTCATGTTCTCTGTGTTTTTCTCCGATGTACGGGCGTCCGTGCGGACATGTGCATCGTTTTGTTGAAACTTGCAAACCAAAATATAAGAGACACTTCACCCTTTTTTATACGGTTTGTGAGGTTTTGAGGTAGAATAATTAGGTTGGAGAAGTGGTGTATTTATGCTAAGCTAATTATTTGTTGGCATTAGCCTAATTTTATTAGATATGGGAGTGATCATTTCCTCTAACTCTGCAACAAAGAGTGAGATGCCAACATTTCCAACAATAAAAAATACAAATAAAAAGCCAAGAATGGAGAGAAAGTTACCTCATATATGCCTGTAAACCCCAGTTCAGCAGCACAAAGGAACTCTGGATGGAGCTGATATTTTGGAGTAGATAATGGAGGTGAGAAAATGTCTGACGATGGTAGCACTCAATCAGACATCCCGTCAACTCCATACATTCCAACAGGGGGTGCAGCCTCACAATCTCATTGCTCACAGTTTCCTTCACATTTTCCAGGTGCTGCAGAAGGTTGTTCTTCAGATCTTCTGGTGGCTTTGGGAAGTGTTGGGACACCGAACTTTGTATGATCAATTTTTGACGTCTTGAATTTGGCTCAGGTTGCATTGAGTTACAAGATCCATCCACACAGGTGTTTGCATCCACTCGTAGAACTTCAGCTAGCTCCTGAAGAGAGATCTTAGCCAAACTTTGGGAGAGTTGATCCTCGTTGGTGTTGAAGGTGTTCTGAGACAGCAGATCGGTATGCTCATCATATGACTGGTTGAAGTCTATGAAAGAGTCAAATTTAAGAAATTAAGTTAATAGAGAAAAACAATTTGTGGCTTCAAGCAAATTAGACAAAACACTGAAGAGAGCTGCTTCCCCCCAGTCCCCTCCTCCCTATGGTCGATGTGCACACATGTAGCTATGTCACAAAGATTGAAGCTTCAGTGTTTAGTCAGCTCGGCATCAGTCTTGAATCCTTTCTGCGTTCTAACCTCTCTACAGTTTTTCAAAAGCATGGTCTGATACGTCGGGCTATTTAAGGTTCTCCGAGTTTCCAAGTTGGAATACTGACTTCATTAGGAACGCCCCCCTGAAGTCAGAATTTCAACTTGGAAACTCGGAGTACCTTAAATTGCCCAAGGAAACAATCAAACATGGCTGCTATGTGCGTCACAGTAATGTAACTATTGGGTTTAACTTATTCCTCTTTTTGTGTATTTAAATCAATCACACTGATAGCATCATGCAAGTTCCATCTGTGGACATGGTGTCACACAGTGTGTTGTTATTGCCAGGTATAAGCTAAAAGAAAAAAAAGTACTACTGGTTCAACTTGTTGCCAACTCCCAACTGGAATGTGGTTAACTCTGGTGTGACGTCATTCCAATTGAGATCCAATTTCTGAGGTAAATGGAACGCACTGTAAGAAGGATACAGCGTCAAAGAGCTGATAGCTCAAGCAGACTCTTGTGCTAACAGAGGCGCTGCTTGTCAACAGGCAAGGCAGGCAAGACACCATGGCCATACCAGTTTGATCCGGTTTGGTCCGGCACAGTTTTCCTGCTATAACTCCAATACCTTTATATTTTCCTCACCAAGCGGTTGTTGTACACAGCTTTTTATGTGTTATACCTCTCTTAAAATATCTATACCTATCTTGAAACACACTCATTTATTCTTGCTCTAACAAAGGTTAATTAAGAATTCAAAGCATAAGAAACTTTTGTTTTTTTGCATTTCTACTTTCGGAAATTGTTTCGGAAGTTGCATTTTTATTTTCACACTTTATTTTGAAGGGACTTCATCAGCGGTGTAGTGCAAGGTATACGTAGGTATACATAGGTATACATAGTATACACGCTTATTTTTCAGTCTTCATAGGGTGTACCCACTTCTAATCCTCCTCTGATTCACACCATTGATTGATTGACAATATTCAGTAGTATGCTGTGAATTATTTTTTTCCTAGAATGGTGAAGAGATGACCTTCCCTCCTCTGTCTCAAATTACATGTCACTGTTTATAACAGAGGCTGTTTATCCTCTGCAGGACAGGCCACTGCCAAAAATAAGAGCATACCCACTTCTTTAGGCATCACTACACCACTGTGCTTTAAATGTCCCACACCTAAATGTACACAACTTTGATTGATGGCTTGTGGAGAAAAACAAATCCACAATAATAACAAAAGCAACAGTTGTAGATTAAGAGGACAGCAATAACAGTCTCAGTTGAGCATGTAAACTAAGACAATAAAAGCGCACCCACAATAACAACAGACTTACCTTCTTGCAGAACAGTGTAATTGTGCTGCTTAGGTTTATCCTTTAGTTTAAATATGTTTCTCCTCTCCATTTTTATGGTTTGATTGTTTAGCGCAGATTATTCCTGGCGGCTGTCTCTTTGGAGTACTGCACCTTCCCACTCAGAGCTGTGTCTGTCTGTCAACACTGATTCCTTATGTAAACAGATGAAGGGTGTTGACTTCATCAACACACTTTCAGTTTCCTTTTCTACAATTCTACAATTCACTTAGCAGACGCTTTTATCCAAAGCGACGTACATCAGAGAGTAAGTACAACACAAGCAAGGATCTAGAAAAAAAGGGAACAATGTCAGTAAGAGCAAACGATCAGCTTTGAGTCCGACTGGACACACAGGTGCTGACTGGCATCGCACAGAGGCAAAGCACAACATTGACGGCAGTTATTGAGAGCTCTAACCAGTATAGAAACCATCTTATAAGTCATCGTTATCAAACAAAAACAATCGTCACAACCATCATCATCATAAATGATATCGAGACCATCATCATTAAGTTAGTAGGTATTAATGAAAGAGCTGGGTCTTTAGCTTTTTCTTAAAGGTGCAGAGGGACACTGCATATCGAATGGAGTTTGGAAGTTCATTCCACCACTGGGGGGCGACCGAGGAGAAGAGTCTAGTCAGAGACTTAGGACCCTGTTGTGAAGGTTGGATCAGACGCCTGTCATTGGCAGAGCATAGTGGGCGGGAGGGAGTGTAGACCTGGATCAGAGAGTTAAAGTAAGGAGGAGCCGTTTTTGTCGCTGTTTTGTAAGCAAGCAGCAGAGTTTTAAATTTGATGTGAGCAGTGTTGGGGTTGTTTCAAGTCAACTTTGGTTATATTCTTTAATAATTATACTTAATTATTAATAATATAAATAAAATATCATTAAACTATGTTTAATCTCGTTTTGGGGCACCAACCTGTAATCAGGTAAATATAACCAAAATATCACTCAAATCAGTCTCAAATTAGTTATTTAATTACTAATATTATTAATAATGAATAACTATATTTAATAAATTGAAGGCGTGAAATCCGTACACAAAGCCTTCGCACCCAGCTTATATCACAATGTAAATACACCAGTAATCACAAACAACTGCTCTCTTAAAATTATAATAGAATTTATTTAAACAAAGCAACATCAATCCAAAATCAATGAACTTAATTAAACAAATAACTATTATAAACTAATCTAAGCAACAAACATTATCAAGCAAAGGCTTGTGGATGAGGTGTGAATGTAGGTGTGTGTGTGTGTGTGTGTGTGAGAGAGAGAGAGAGAGAGAGAGAGAAAGAGAGGGAAGAAGAAAGGGGGGGAGATGGCTTCGTACCCTCGTGGTCATTCACGATGGCGCAAACCTAACAAAGACCTGGGTGCGTGCACGTGTGGATGAAAGGGAGAGAGAAGGGGGGGGGAGATTACTTCGTCCCACGTGGTCGCCCTTCCGATGGCACACACCTAACAAAGGCCTAAATGTGGCCTTAAGGTCTAAAAGAGACTGAGTTCGGCCCTACACGATCTGTGTCTCTGAGGCGTCTGGATAGCCGCGAGTGTATAGATCTCTGTGCGTAATGGCGCGGTGGTGGAGTTGGTCTCCAGATGTACGTTTACACAGGAATATGTGTGTATGTGTGTGCGTAGAAGGGGAAATAAAAGAGAATAAAAGAGAAATGCGTGCCTGAAGAGGCCGCATCACAGTCCGACTCCCGCGCCACAACTCGGAGTAATTCCCTTCATTCACAGAAACAAACCAATAGCCGAATTCAGGTTAATACGGCTTACACTGGCCTTTCTGATCAGAAGAGTAATACCCGGTTATAACGCTGTTACGCTAAACACATATAGGACGCAGCGGTCCGGAACAACAAGAGTTTTAAACAGTTAAAACTCAGGACGGAATAAGACCGTTATCTTTCTGATAATCTGTTATAGTCTGACGCTCTCCGAGAAACTGAGATGCGTTCACTGGACAATCCGAGCTCGGAATTTAGAACACTGCCGGCCGCGGATTACCTGCGCGCCAAAACTTAAAACAAAGGAAGATTGTTGCAGGAAACAGGAGATCTTCTTAGGTCTCCGAGCACCGAAGGTCAGCACGTGAAAGAGATCTAACAAGGGAAGTCTTGGAGTTTTATCACCTGGCCGCCTTCCTGTGGGGTCTCCCTCAGCTTCCGGTCCCCCCTTTACGTCACACGTAGGTGTGAAGTACCACAGGGAATTCTGGGATAAGGAGTCCTTTTAGGCTTCCTTGTGATTTCAGTGAATCACTCAAATGAGACTTCCCACAAGGGTGCAGGCCCAAGTCCCTTGTTTGACTGTTCTAAGCCTGCGTGGCCCAACAGCAGTAACTGGGAGCCAGTGTAAGGAGATGAACAGCGGAGTGACGTGCTCTTTTAGGAAGGTTGAAGACCAGTCGTGCTGCTGCATTTTGTATCATTTGCAGAGGTTTGATAGTGCATGTAGGAAGACCTGCCAGTAGAGAGTTGCAATAATCGATGCATGATATCACAAGAGCCTGTGGCTACAGGAGCTGTGTAGCATGTTCTGACAGGTAAGGTCTGAGCTTCCTGATGTTGTACAGGGCAAATCGACATGACCAGGAAATCGAGGCTACTTGAACCTTAAAAGTTAGCTGGTCATCAATCATGACACCCAGGTTCCAGGCAGACGTTGTGGGCATGAGTTTGGTTGTTCCAGGCTGGATATTGATCTGTGGTTGCATAGAGGGACTGGTTGGGATGACAAGGAGCTCAGTCTTTGAAAGATTGAGTTGAAGGTGCAGTTCATTCATCCATTTAGAGATATCAGCAAGGCATGATGAGATTCTTGCAGAGACTGTAACATTGTCTGGCGGGAATGACAGGAAGAGCTGGGTATCGTCAGCATAGCAGTGGTATGAGAAGCCATGAGAGCGGATTATTGAACCAAGTGAGCTTGTGTATATGGAGAAGAGAAGGGGACCAAGCACTGACCCTTGAGGTACCTCTGTGGATAAGCTGTGCGCTTTGGACACTTCTCCCTTCCACTCTAAAGGATCGCCCAGAGAGGTAGGACACAAACCAGCAGAGGGCAGATCCTAAAATGTGTCAAAGGCAGCAGACAGGTCTAGCAGTAATAGAACTGAGGACTGACCCGCAGCTCTGGCAGCTCGTAGCGATTCTGTTACTGACAGTAGTGCAGTTTCACTAGAGTGGCCCCGCTTAAAGCCTGACTGATTTGGGTCAAACAGATCATTTCTGGACAGAGAAACTTGCTTAAAGACTGTGCGCTCAAGTATTTTTGACAGAAAAGGCAGAAGAGAAACCAGTCTGTAGTTTTCAACCTGGGCTGGGTTTAGTGTGGGTTTTTTGAGCAGAGAGGTGACCCGAGCTTGCTTGAATGCGGTGGGGAACACACCCGTTGACAGAGAGGAGTTGATGATATGCTTAAGTGCAGCATTAAGCGGAGAGGAAATGGTCTGCAGGAGGCTTGATGATATTGGGTCCAGAGGACAGGTGGTGGGCCGAGTCTAGCACAAGCTTAGAGACTTGATCCTCAGTCAGAGAGGAGAATGAGTCGAGTGAGGCACCTTTGGTTGGTGCCTTTGGGCTGAGTTGGTCAGGCTCAGAAAACTGGTTACTGATGGTTGCAACCTTTTCAGTAAAATATGAGGCAAACATGTCTGGTGTGAACAGATAGGAGGGAGGAGGTGGTTGAAGCAGTGAGTTAAAAGCAGAAAACATTTTTCTTGTATCTGTGGCATTGCATATCTTGTTCTGATAATATGTTGTTCTTGGCCGTTTTCAGGCTGGAAGAGAATGAGACAAGTCTTTGCTTAGAGTCATTGAGGTCAGCGGACTGTTTGGATTTTTGCCATTTTCTCTCTGCTGACCTCAGCCCTGCTCTTTGCTCTCTTATGACTTCCGTGAGCCATGGGCTAAGGTGGGTTTTGCGAGCGGGGTTTGGACACCAGAGGGCAGAGCTTATTCAGAGATGAGGCTAGTGTGGAGCAGAGTGTGTCTGTAGAGAGTGCGGTAAAGACCTTTTGGGCAGGCATGGCAGCCATTACCTCGTTAGACAGCTGAGCCGGCTTGAGCAATCACATGTTTTGGTGGTATGACACCATTTGTAGGTGTGCCTGAGGGAGTTCCGGCAAGGAGATTGTGAATTGAATAAAGAAGTGGTCTGATAGATGCAGAGGGGTGACAGTCAGGTTTGCTGTCGAGCAGTTCCGAGTCAGAATTAAATCAAGAGTATTGCCAGCTTTGTGGGTAGGAGGAGTTGGGACCTGCGTGAGGTCAAATGAGGATAGGAGAGCAAGGAAGTCTGTTGCCTGGGCTTTATCAGTGCGTATATTCATGTCTCCCATTACAATCAGTGGTCTACCATCATCAGGGATTTCTGAGAGTAGCATGTCCAGTTCCACAACAAAATCCTTCAGATTACACCCTGGTGGGTGGTAAATGATAGCAATGTACATTTTAATAGGAGCAGTAACCAAGATTGTGTGATATTCAAATGAGGAGTTGTTGCTCAGTGGGAAGAGTTTATTGAATTTCCAGCTATTAGAAATGAGGATACCTGTACCACCTCCACGTCCAACAGAGCGGGGTGTGTGTGAGAACACTGTGTCAACAGAAAGAGCAGCTGGTGTGACTGTATTTTCTGGGAGGATCCAGGTTTCAGTAAGGACAAGTGCCTGAATGTCTGACATTCTTGCAAGTGCTTGGATGAATTCAGTTTTATTCACAGTCTTTTCGTGTAAGCTTAGCAGCAAAGGGAGAGTGGTTGCATCATGTTGAGTAGAGCGCACAAATCAGGATTACAACTCTGCTGCTTATGTACTGTAGGTGTTACCAAGCTGGTGGTGGTCCGCAAGTGTCAGTCAAAGTAGTACAATACAGTTATTGATGGTTACATGATTGCAATGTGCAGAATGTTTAAAGACAAATGTGGTCATCAACTTTAAAGTATGATTTGTACTGATGGGGGGAACTGCTAGTGGTGCACAACTTGAGAAACATGCATATTATCAGAGAGTAAATAGACCCCACCTTTGCATCTGACAGATTTTGCTCTCAAGGTGTGACTTACGGTCAGAGGTGTCAAGTAACTAAGGGCACGGTCTCACTGGCCATCCGTACCCTGCCCAAGCACACTTCAACGCTAAAATCCAGTTCGTTTGGCTCCGTATCGTGCTCAGGCACGGTACACTTCCTTAGCTTTGGCACACTTCGGAGAGGTGTGCTTCGGCACAGTATGTTCTCTGTGTTGTTCTCCGATGTACGGGCGTCCGTGTGGACTCGGCCGCGCGTCTATTTTATTTTTTAATTTATATATGGCTGTGTCTGATTAAAATGGCTTAAAAATAGCTGCAAAGTCAGTAACGTTGATAAGTGGTCTATAAACAAGTTTCTTTGTGTTAATTAATATCTTACAAGCCAATTATAAATTAATCTATAGTTTAATTAACACTCAAGAAGTATTATTAATGTTAATAAACATCTTATTAATGTTTATGACGGTATATAAAGTGTTAGTACGTTTCTAATAAGAGCCTATAAGTGTCTTATAAGACATAATAAATGTGTTAATTATGCCTATATTAACACTTATATAGTCTTATTTGTGTTAATAAGAGTCTAATAAGGTCTTATAAGTGACTTATAAGTGACTTATTACCTGTTATTAATGCTTATTACAAGCACCGTAATATAAAGTGTTACCTATTTTGGAATTTATTTGTTGCTGTGTCTGATTAAAATGGCTTAAAAATAGCCGCAAAGTCAATAAAGTACCTGTCATGCTCTCTGTGTTGTTCTCCGATGTGCGGCCGCAGACTCGCCTGTGGACTAAGTACAAATACTTTGTTACCTTACTTAAGTAGAAATTTTGGGTATCTATACTTTACAGGAGTAATTATTTTTCAGCCGACTTTTTACTTCTAGTCCTTACATTTTCACGCAATTATCTGTACTTTCTACTCCTTACATTTTAAAAATAGCCTCGTTACTCCTATTTCATTTCAGCTTGTTTTCATTCCGGCTTGTTTTCATTCAAAAAAACACACACAAAAAAAAAAAAACCTATCCAGATAAATCGCGCCATCCGGATAGAGTGAATTTGATTGTGGTTGGATGAGAAGTATAAACATATACCATTCCGACACCCTATTGGTTTGTACGCGATCCATCGCACCTGCACATGACACAAATCACGTCACACTCCAGCAAGGAAACACCAGACGTATGTAGCTTAGTACGCAGATGTCCGTGGCAAAGACAACCATACAAGGGTAATTGTTACCCAGGCCTGCCCTGGGGTACACCAATTTTCTTGTCCAGTTTTGTTATCTTACATTCGTTGCCCTCACAGATTCCTGCAGCTCAGCTTGGATATACATTTACATTCTAATAAAGGCTATTGACAACATACCTCTGAAGTTTGACTTTTTGCACCATTACAATATTTATAGGCAACTAATCATCATATCTTCCGCTCCATGAAACACATGTTAATACTCAGTAGTACACATATATGGTTCTTTAATGTATTTGCACTGTACTAAAATGCGTTCATTTTCAATGGGCATTAATGCAGCTGAAACAGGTGCATCCCAAATTTTTCAACATTTTAATATAACATTATAGTTACTTTGGCCTTTAGAAAAATGTTTTTTTGGGGAGGTGGGGTAGTGCACTATAGGCCCCTGTGGCGCGGCCTAGGCTTTTGTCCTTAATGGCATTTTTTTCCCCTTACATTACTTTAACTTTTATACTACTATAAGTAGTTTTGAAACCAGTACACTTTTACTTGAGTAAAAAGCTTGAGTTGATACTTCAATTTCTACAGAAGTCTTTTTAAACCCTAGTGTTGGGCCACACAGGCTTAAGACAGGCAAACAATGGACTTGGGCCTGCATCTCTGTGAGAAGCTTCATTTGATTTATTCACTTTGATCACAAAGAGACCTGAAGGACTCTTAATCCCAGAATCCCCTGCAATACGTCACACCTACGTGTGAAGAAAGGGGGGGGACCGGAACCTCTCTCTTCTCATTGGAGGGGACCTGAGGCAGACCCCCAGGAAGCAGGCCAGGCTACAAAGCTCCAAGACTTCCATTGCTCTATCTCTTTTCCACACGCTGACTTCAAGTGTTCAGAGACACAAGCTCAACTCCTGTTTTTTGCAAGAAAATCTCTCTTTGTTTTAAGTTTTGGCGCGCAGGTAGTGTTCTGAATTCCAAGCTCGGATTGTCCAGTGAACGCATCTCAGTTTCTCGGAGAGCGTCAGACTATAACAGATTATCAGACACATAACGGTCTTATTCTGTCCTGCAACGAAAGGACATCAAAGGACATCTTTCCACTCGACGGACACATCGAAGCCGCTCTTGCCGTAAGGGACCCTCGCCGCCATCAGACGCTTCTGCACCAGGATGGACAGAAGATCTGCTCCATCACCGGACTCTTTTTCCCTTCACCAATCGTGGGCAAAGCGATTCACAAGGCTTAATTAGGGCTGGGCAGAATTAGCTTTAGAGAGTGTTTTTTTTACAATTGTTTGATTGATGCAGAAACTGTAATTTTTATCTTTGTTGGACTGTCGCGTCCTGAGTTTTACCTGTTTAAAACCCTTGTTGTTCCCGTTTGGGACCGCTGCGTCCTATATGTGTTTAGCGTAACAGCGTTATAACATGTTTGTGATTCCTGGTGTATTTGTATCGTGATATAGGCTGGGTGCAAGGGCTGTGTGTACGGATTTCACGCCTTGAATTTATTAAATATAGTTATTAATTATTAATACTATTAGTAATTAAGTAACTAATTTGAGACCGATTTCAGTGATATTTTGGTTATATTTTCCTGATTACAGATTCCTGATTGGTGCCCCAAGAGTTGATTAAACATAGTTTAATGACATTGTTATTTATATTATCAATAATTAAATATGATTATCAAAGAATATAATCAAAGTTGACTTGATAAAACCCCATCACTAGTATTTTTACTTCTACCTGAGTAATGAATGTGAATACTTTTGACACCTCTGCTTACGGTGAACAAAATAAAGGAAGGAGATATCTTATCCTGATTACTTCCAAGTGTTTCCTCTCCTTACCCCCCCCCCCCTTTTTTTTTTTTACTTGTATACTTATTATTTTACTCTCTTTCATTTTCCTCCAAAGATTTATTTTGGGTCTTTTTGTCTTTATTTGATAGGACATTAGATAGAGTAGGGAATCGGGGTAGAGGGCGTGGGGAGTGGCATGAAGGAAAGGACCTAACAGTTGGACCCGAACCCGGGCGACACCCCCAGAGGACCACAGCCTCGTCACATGGGGCATCACCTCACAGCCAGCGTTAGAGCTTAATTACATGTTTTATGATTCTATCTTCTTTTGCTGGTAACATGAAAGTGAATCAGGTTGTCTAAGATTATGTTATTGTTTTGTCGCTTTCAATTAAAGTTATTTGCACTCAAATCGTTTTTTACATCGCAGGTCACACCCATTCACACTCTGATGGCACAGGCTGCTGTGTAAAGTGACCATCAGAAGTAACTAATCCCACACATTCATACACATTCATACAGCACTGACGAGTCTTGTCTAAATCCCACATCAAGTCCATCACCAAATCCGCCTTCTTCCACCTCAAAAACATCTCTCGACTCCGGCCCTCACTCCCCGACCCCGTCGCAGAGACCCTCATTCACGCCTTCATCACTTCACGCCTTGACTTCTGCAATGGAGTTCTGTTCGGGCAACCAAACACTGCCCTGAACAGACTCCAATATGTCCAAAACTCAGATGCCAGGGTTCCTTACATGTACCAAGCTCTGGCAGCACATCAGCCGCACCCTCATTCACCTCCACTGGCTCCCGATCAAGTCCTGCATTGAATATAAACTCCTCCTACTCACCTACAAATCTCTCCATGGTCTAGCACCACCATACCTCACCGACCTCCTCCATCCCTACACCCCGTCCCAACAGCTGCGGTCCACAGGCCTGCTCTCCACCCCCCACACCAAACTGCGATCTTTTGGTGACAGAGCCTTCAGTGCCTCAGCCCCCACCCTCTGGAACTCTCTCCTCACCGAAATTCCGCACTACTGCATCCCTGGTCATCTTTAAAAACCTCCTCAAACACCACCTGTTCACCAAAGCATTCAGCCTCATCTAACACTCCCCCCAGCATATCACCCACTTCCTTTCCCCTTCATTTGTTTGTCTCTTGTTGCCTCCCATTACGCCCCCCCCCCCCACACACACACACTTTGTAAAGCGTCCTTGGGTGTCATGAAAGGCACTATATAAATTTAAGTTATTATTATTATTATTGCCCAAGGACACATTGGACATGTGGCTGCAGGAGCTGGGGAATCGAACCCTCCGTTTGGAGACGACTGACTCTACCAGCTGACCCACAGCTGCCCCTACACCTTCGTCTCTGTCTTCCAGATCCTGCTCCTGGTGTTTTCCTGCCTTGTGCTCCGCCACCCTGTTGTACCTATACCTGCGTCTCGTTATCCCCTGATCTGAAATATGACTCAGCCTTTTTTTCCCGATTTTGGCAAGACGATGTCGCCATCTAGTGGTAATGCAATGAAAACAAAAACAGCTTTTTTTTTATTAAATCAGAAAGGTTTTTTTTATTACAGAAGTAGTGCATCTTATATCCCCGATACCTGATCCATTATCTTTTCAACAAAATAAAACAGCAGTACAAAATGAAAAACATTTGAAAGAAATGGCTGAAAATACAACCTTATAAGAGGGAATTAAAACCAGTAAACAAACGTCCAAAATACTAATCAAGGTAGCCTTTTTGTTCCGACTGAACATTTCACATTTCATTATTTCAGGTTTATATATGTATTTTGGGGTGGCTGTGGTTCAGTGGTAGAGTCGGTTGCCTCTCAACCAGAAGGTCGGGGGTCCGATCTCCAGCTAGTGCAGCCACATGTCAGATGTGTCCCTTGGCAAGACACTTAACCCCAAGTTGCTCCAGCTGCTTCGGGGGCAGCGTATGAATGTGCATGAATTTGCAAATACTGATGGTCACATGACATAGCAGCCTCTACCATCAGTGAGTGAATGTGTAGGTGTGAGCTCCGGAGTGAAAACGCTTTGAGTAGTCAGAAGTACCAGAACAAGCTCAAGTCCGTTTAAAAGGAAACACAAAAACATTTCACATAAAATTCACAACACATCTGCTGACGTATCAAAATGGTTCAAACAGAATCTGTAGTTCAGAAGTGTAGGATAAATAACTTCAACTGTACGACCACACGTTGTGTTAACTGTAAAGTTTGACAACATTTGGAACGCATGAAAAATTATATAAATTCATAAGTTAAATAAATAAAGAGATAAATAATATTCAAATATGAACATAGAAATTTAGAGACCGTGCCTCTTTGTCCGCTCAGTGTAAGCTAAACTTTAGTGCATAAACAAATAAGTATGTAAACTAAATGTACACAAAATCCCCGTTTCCACCAAGCAGTCCAGTTCAGTTCGGTACGGCACGCATCTATTGCTGTTTCCACTGACAAAAGTTGGGAATAGTACCAATATAAACGATCCGTGCCATCCTACTTTTTTGCTCCCCCCTCTGTTGGGGTGCCAGGCGTACCAATCAGACCCTAAAGGGTGAAGCTAGACACACTGCAGTCTGCTGATTGGTCAAAAGATTCATCACTTCCTGTGCAACAGCAGTAATAAAGGACAAACACAAAATGTGCTATATTTAAATAACCTGTGGATTTCCAGAGAGTAATTTCAAGGCTGGTTTTTTTTTTGTTGGCGCTAAAAAGCTGTCGCCATCCGGCTTACACATCCAGGCCGCTTAAGACAAAGACAAGCTTTTAAGGGGTTTGAAACAAGAGTAAGCAACAACGTTTCCCTTCAATGTAACGCCTTTTGATAACCACATCTTAACAAAATAATCCCTTAAACAGCGTAGTTCAGCAAAAAAAATTAGCATAAGCAGAAATTCAGCTTAGTATTTCTGTCAACGTTGCTCAATCATTGTGCCATTTTCTTCAACCATAATCCGGATAAATAAAAAATAAAAAAACATGTAAACAACTCAAACGACCAAAATAATTTTCCTATTTAGCTTTTGTGGAGATTGTATCTCTTAGCTTAGTGTCATAAGACTTGTGTTACTTTGCAAATCGAGGACAAAATATTTTTGCAACAAAGCTTTCTACAAAAAAAAGAATAACTCTTAAAAAGAAGACTTAAAAAGAAGTCCTGAGATGACAACAATATGTACGGAAATCAGATATGATTAGTGTAACTTACTCAGAAAGACCTACTTTTGTGTCAAAGCTTATCAAAGGTTAAGTAACTTCTCTGCTTGTTTATATATACAGTACACACATGTGTAACTTCAAACGAGGTTTTAAAAAGGTTGATATAAATCAGAGGTGATATCTTTAACGGAGTGGACTTTCAGCTCGCCTCTCTTTGCTTGTTGCAGTTGATTGTCGTCAGCCTTCAGCAGCACTTCAGAGCAGAGAAGCAGAACACAGATCTGGGTTGTCGCCCTGGAATGGCGTCCAGCACCTCCTCAACCTGCCATCCAGGAAGCCCCTTCCATCGTAGCAGTTTGGGCAGAAGATCAGGGCCCTCGCTGCAGAGAAGAACAAAACCCCCAGGTGTGTTTAATCCTGACAGCTGCTTTTACAAATACTGAAACAGATGTAACACTGGCTAACCTGCTATCACCAACTCGATTCTAGAGTCTATCGGGGCCCAAGGCAAAATGTATTGGGGAGGTACTCCAACCAGCGTTTAGTGGGGCAATGAAAGTGAATGGGATGAACAATGTACATATCAAAGGGGTGTAAACTCATCAGGGATGGAAAAAGCTGACATGGATCCAAACCCTTTAGGGGGGTCCGGGGGCATGGTCCCCCGGGAAGAGTTTTTTTTAAAATATCAGCTTTAAAATGTGAATTTACAGACGATTTTAGCATTCAGACCGACTAAAGAAGCGGTGCAAATAATAAGAAAAACACAATTGCTTGTCTATATCTATGTTCTGTTGTAACTTTTTGATAAAGCTTCAGTGAAACATGAGAAACCCGTGCTCCCAACCTTCAGTCCCTTTTTATAAATGGGATGAATTTGCAGAACAGGGTTCCACTAAGGGGTGATGTGAAGGGCAGTCACGATGCAAGTAGCTCTCAGGGCAGAGTCTGAGAGAACATAATGCAGTCATCAAGTATGGCAATATTTTCCCATCTTTTCTATCATATATATGTAACATTATCAATATATTAACCTGATGTTTTGCTCCTGCTGATTCTCATTAAGTTTATATTCCCTCTGGCCTAACTTATTAAATGTGTTGACCGGCTGTCACTTTAATGTTGCCTGAGATAATAATGAACCAGAAAGCTGTATGAAGTTACCTTCAAGCTAGCACACATTTCTCTCAACATCTTTACCTATGGCTACCAAACAGTAAATATGATCAGACAGGATGTTTAACAGAAAGGCTGGCTTGCTAGCCAGACTTCGAATCTTTCCACAGTGTTTTCACGGAAAAATAACGTGATGTAAATTAGCCATGTGCTGCACATTGACTCATTGAATCAGGTTTCATGCTTCTTGCGGTCGGCGTGCCGATATTGCGCAATCGCGGTCGGCGCGAGAATGGTCCGCGGAGGATCTATGCGCCCAGTCGCACACCTCCAAGATTTTGTAACAACGCGGGCGGGTTCGTGCCGACCGTGTTGCAATGATTGGCTACAGGGGCCAGAAGTACTTTCTTCGTGCCGTGTTGAGCAATCAGACTGCTCTGACCACAATCAGTATGAAACGACTCGACGTTTGCAGTAGACCCCCCCCCACCCCCCATCCCCCTCCAAATATTTTTATTGCAGATCTAAATGAATCACACAAATGACCTATTTGGGATCCAAAATGGTGAATTTCGCCGAAAGGCGACAGGTTTGCACCCCTGATATCAGTGAAAACGACGGCATAAAACAGCATGAAAGATTTACCTCCATGTTGTAAATATCTCGGCTGCGACAACCTTCACTGCCTCGATGTCGGAGCATTCCAACAGTTCTGCAACTTTAAGCAGCATGAGGTTCCACTCCTGGACACCAGGGGCCTGATAACATACAACAAATACAGAGTTTGAACTCATGATGGAACCAGTGGTTGTATCCAGCATCTACTTTTTCCACTGATTAGTCTGAAACATTGGTCACACCAGCTCTGCGATGGTGTTGTGAAGTAGCTCAGCATCTTCAGTGACAGTTTGTCCAACTTCAGGACTCCAGGACCTCCGCAGCTTTCTCTGACTTCTTTGGCGAAGATGTTTGAGGTAAATTTGAGTGATGACCTCATAGGCGTCATCCATCACTTTCTGCAAGAAACAAAGGCAGAAAGAAACACTGT
Source organism: Labrus bergylta (assembly GCF_963930695.1). Lineage (NCBI taxonomy): Eukaryota > Metazoa > Chordata > Actinopteri > Labriformes > Labridae > Labrus > Labrus bergylta. The sequence continues at coordinate 23,858,782 of NC_089212.1, read as the reverse complement.
TTGATTTTCTTCAGGAAGACGAGAGACAGTAACCAAATAAACAGCAGTAGACAGCAAATCCGGGTAAACAGCTGAATCTATTTTTATGTTTGAGGTCGCGGGGGGCTGGAGTCCATCCCAGCCCTTAAAGGGATACTTCAGCCGTTGAAACATGAATCTGTATTGACATTGGGTCATATATGTAGTAGAAATGTGAAATAAATTTTGAAGTTGGTGCCTTCTTGGCCAAATCCCAGAATGCACAGCATCGCGGGCCACTCCCACTAAGGTCCTCTATTTCAGGATCAGAAATACTTTATTAATCCCAGAGGGAAATTAGATCGTTAAAGTTTCTCCAAAATATACAATATAGCAGTAGAAATATAGTAATTAAAACATTTACTGACATATTTACTTCAACACGAGGCCGTTTCCTCAACTGATTCAGAGATTTCTTCCAGAATTGATTTTGGAAATTCCTGGCAGAAAACAGACTCTATGTCTGGGTCCATAGGCAAACAGTGAGAGCACCGACACTACCAGTCTGCCCCAGCTCGATCCGGCCAGGGCTCCTCGTCCTCACCGCCGCCGACAGGCAGGCCTTATGTCTCGCTGGCCAGCGGGCTGCAGCAGCAAAAGCACAAGCCCGGCCTGTCGGCAGCAGCCATCTCACCGCTATATTTATATTTTTTCACCATTATCAGCTTTCTCCATAGAGCCTGTTAGCATAGCTTCCAAGCAATATGGCGGACGTTAAGTTTCGATTCTGAGACTGAGTTCCCACCCACTGATCTGTGATTGGTCCGTAGCTTCAGTGTTCGAAAATATGAGGAACTAGCGTTGTAGTTTCACCCTGCTGACAGCAACAGCTTCCAGTGACGCAAAAATCGTCATTTTGCATCACTGGAAGCTCCTTTTCAGACTCTGAAATACAAAGATTTCCAATCTCAGGGGAAAATGAAGGCGGGATGCACGACCATTCAAAGATACTACCAGGTTTCTAATGATACAAAGCTTAATGCAAATGGGTGAAGTATCCCTTTAAAGGCTGCATACAATACACATTTTCCTCCATTCATTAGAATCGATTAGATTATTTTGTTCTCTTTTTAGTGCTAGAAACTGTCCGATTTTTTGTAAATAGCAAGTTAGTCGTATGACTCTAAATCGGCATGAAATTGTGCTTTAATATAGAGTCGCCAATTAACCCTTACTTTAATACTAAATGTCCACTTACCTTCAGTATGTCCTCAGAGCACTGTGTCTTGGGAAAAAATTCCTTTAGTGCATGGCTCAGGGAGAAGAGCTTTTTGTCAGTTTTGAAGTAATTCTTAAGATGTCTCTGTTGGACAAAAATGTAGATTTAACAACACTTAACATTTGTTTGTACCTTATTTGTGCAACTTGTTCTTCAAAGGAAGAGAACAAACATGCAACTGGCAAACTTGACTCTTGAAAATAGACATCCATAAACTGCAAAAAGAAAACTTTATCAGGACAGTTACCTCAGTGAGGACAGACACAACTTCACGCAAAAGTTTGAAAGTGGAGTCCTCCATCTTTTCAAGTGTTGCCACAGTTTTTTGAGGAATTGATCCGTTGATGGTTGTATCTTTCTTCTGGACATACTCCCTGAAATCATATCAAAAGACTGTTGCCATTGCTATAAATGATCATGAGTCATGCAGATTATTGGATGTATTAATTGTGCGTTTATTTTTTGTACTGCAGTACAAACTGAACTCAATATTTGGAAATGAGACTGAGGTGCTTGGGCTTACTTGAGATGTTTGCAGGAGTTTAAAGTCTTCAAGAAGTGCCACGATTTTGGCTTGTCCCTTTTTGCTTCTTTGCTTAGAGTCTCAATCTGCTCAGCAGTGTACCTAAAACCAGAGAAAATACTGTTATGTTAAGTTAAAGCAGTCATATTATGCCCTTTTTGGGGTTTGTATATTTAATCTATGTACCTACTAAAGTATGTTCACAATAGCTAAAGTTATAAAAAAAAGTGTCTGTTTTCATGTTCTGCCGCTCCATGCTCCGGCTCGCTTCTGACTCTCTCTCTAAGGCTCTGAAGTGCCCACGTTCAGAGTCCCCACGTGTGCCAAGTCTGATCTGATTGGTAGGCCTGTCGGCTCTGTTGTAATTGGTCAGTTGCTCAGCACGGTTCTCGGAAATGTCACGCCCCTTTTACCATATTGGGAATGCAGCCACTTTGTCTCCGAAGGGAGCAAAAACATTAGCACGTTAGCACTACTTTGCTACCGCAGGCTACGGCATATCGTGGGCGTGCAACAGAAGTTAATGGGCGTGCAACATGAGCTGCTGGGCTTGCCACAACGAGCCAATGGGCTTAGATCAGTGATCTCACACTGACAAGACGTCACACTAGCAAAAATTTTTCAAGGGGGAACCGAGCGTTACATGCAGCTAATGCTACAGCTAGCAGGAGGAGGAAGGAGAAGCCGCGTTTCCGCAGACTTTGAGTTTTTGCAAATAGATGTGCCTAAACATGCACAGGACACTTGGAAAACACACTAAAGAGCATATAAAACCAGAAAAAGCATATGACCCCTTTAAAGTAATGACTCATGAAGTGTTTGATTTCATAAATTTAAAATTTAAAATCTTCACGACCTAATGTAAGTGTTTTTTTCAGGGTAAGTTGTGAGATCTGTGTAATAGATGATTATCTCACCTCTCCAGGAAGCTCAGCAGCTCTTTGAAACAAACCTCCTCCACCCGATCAGACAGATGTTGACTGATTTTTTGTGCTTCTTTAGGGATAGCATCAATATACTTGAAGTGAAACAAAAAAGCAAGGAACCGTTTTATTATGAGACACAAAAGAAAACATCCAAAAGCTGAAAAAGAGGAAACAAACTTTGAATTCTTAAAGTAAAAAAATGAATCAAACATGAACAAAAATAACTCTGGTTTTCTACGTACCTGAATCATGTCCATATAAAGTCCAACAAAAGCTTCATCTGTATCACTGCCTGATTGGTTTCTCTCATTTTGCAGGATTTTCTCCAGGGACCCTTTGACATCTGTCTGCAAACAAACCAAAAAGATGAGGTTGAAGCCTGCAAGCTAGAGACCTGACCTGCACCAGCACTGTACTCTTCCTCAGCCCCACCAGCTCTAACAATGTAAAGTATTCTTACCTGCACTACTGCAAGCACCGTGTCTGTTGCTTGGACAAACCAATCTAACAACAGGAGATGGTCGACTTTTGGTGGTTCCAGTCCTGGAAGGTCTGGGAGGTCGAGGTGATCCCGACTGGAAAATGACCAAAAATACAAACATCAGAACGGTATTTGTTGAATTTCATTGTCTGATACTCTACCACAGAAAATACAGATAATACAAATAAGTAAAGAAGATTATTGGTATTCTGTGCATTATTAAAGGCATTGAAAGTATGGATGAAGATACTTTTCAAGGTTCAAATTGTTTCTAGGTGGATTTAGACTCAGTTATTTGTAAAACAAATAATTCAGCTTTTTGAGAACTTTCTTTCATGGCAGAGTTAGATTAGATAATTAATAGTCGTCTTTTATTTCTGTGATAATTATAAAGCGATGGCTAGCAAGTGATTAGCTTAGCATAGACTGTAAACTTTGGGGGAAGTAGGTGGCTTTTTCCATCCCATCATGATAAAAACAAAACCCCTCTAACGGCGCGGTCTCACTGGCCATCCGTACCCAAGCACGCTTCAACCCTAAAGTCCAGTTCGTTTAGCCAGTGTGACCGCTCCGTATCGTGCTCAGGCACGGTACACTTCATGCACGAGCACAAGCACGTGGGTACACAACGCTGACAGCCTTCATTATAGAGAAATGTTTGTATCATGTTTGCATCTGATTAACATGACTCAATATAAGCCACAAAGTAGCTGTCATGTTCTTTGTGTTGTGATGTGCGGCCGTCCGTGCGGACTCGGCCGCGCGTCTATTTTATTTTTTTATTTATTTATGGCTGTGTCTGATTAAAATTGTTTAAAATAAGCTGCAAAGTCGCTGCTAAGTAAAGTAGCTGTCATGCTCTCTGTGTTTTTCTCTGATGTGCAGACTCGACTGCGCGTCTCTTTTTTTCTCTCTCTTTGTAAACTGAGCACGCTTCATAATAACATAAAGCGTGCATGTGTTGTATTATGACGTTATGTACAAGAGGTAATCGTGCTTTTAGGCACGGTTAGTCCTGGCCAGTATGACCGCGGGCCGTGCCAGCCAGCGTGGGAATGGCGCAGCGGGGGGCAATCGTGCTTGAGTACAGCACGGTACAGATGGCCAGTGTGACTGCGCCCTAAGACACATTAAAATTAAAATATGTGCAATAATTTTGTTGAAACTTGTAAACCAAAATATAAGAGACACTTCACCCTTTTTTATACGGTTTGTGAGGTTTTGAGGTAGAATAATTAGGTTGAAGAAGTGGTGTATTTATGCTAAGCTAATTATTTGTTGGCATTAGCCTAATTTTATTAGGTATGGGAGTGATCATTTCCTCTAACTCTGCAACATTTCCAACAATAAAAAATACAAATAAAAAGCCAAGAATGGAGAGAAAGTTACCTCATATATGCCTGTAAACCCCAGTTCAGCAGCACAAAGGAACTCTGAATGGAGCTGATATTTTGGAGTAGATAATGGAGGTGAGAAAATGTCTGACAATGGTAGCACTCTATCAGACATCCCGTCAACTCCATACATTCCAACAGGGGGTGCAGCCTCACAATCTCATTGCTCGCAGTTTCCTTCACATTTTCCAGGTGCTGCAGAAGTTTGTTCTTCAGATCTTCTGGTGGCTTTGGGAAGTGTTGGGACACCGAACTTTGTATGATCAATTTTTGACGTCTTGAATTTGGCTCAGGTTGCAATGAGTTACAATTTCCATCCACACAGGTGTTTGCATCCACTCGTAGAACTTCAGCTAGCTTCTGAAGAGAGATCTTAGCCAAACTTTGGGAGAGTTGATCCTCGTTGGTGTTGAAGGTGTTCTGAGACAACAGGGTATGCCCATCATATGACTGGTTGAAGTCTATGAAAGAGTCAAATTTAAGAAATTAAGTTAATAGAGAAAAACAATTTGTGGCTTCAAGCAAATTAGACATTCATGTTCCCTAGAGGATAAATTGTCATAACTTTTGTGATCCAGGGTTTTGTGATTCTTCTCGTTGTACCAGCAGGTCGGATTGTCTGGTTATAATTTCCAAATGTCTCTAAATGTACATAATACAGTCCAAATTCAAAACACTGAAGAGAGCTGCTTCCCCCCAGCCCCCTCCTCCCTAGAGTCGATGTGCACACATGTAGCTATGTCACAAAGATTGAAGCTTCAGTGTTTAGCCAGCTCGGCATCAGTCTTGAATCCTTTCTGCGTTCTAACCTCTCTACAGTTTTTCAAAAGCATGGTCTGATACGTCGGGCTATTTAAGGTTCTCCGAGTTTCCAAGTTGGAATTCTGACTTCATCAGGAACGCCCCCCTGAAGTCAGAATTTCAACTTGGAAACTCGGAGAACCTTAAATTGTCCAAGGAAACAATCAAACATGGCTGCTATGTGCGTCACAGTAATGTAACTATTAGGTTTAACTTATTCCTCTTTTTGTGTATTTAAATCAATCACACTGATAGCATCATGCAAGTTCCATCTGTGGACTATGGGGCGCCGATTGTAAAGTTGCACACACAACAAATAACAACAACATTTCTCCACAATTAGCCCTAAAACATCACTTTTTATTCACATTTAGAGAAATATTTGTGAACTTTGTCATATTTACTTATGTGAATAAAAATTTAAGATAATTTCATTGGCAAATATAAACGTTAAATATTATATCTAAATGTTGAATGTTTTATCTAAATGTTAAATGTTATATATAAATGTTAAAAATACATGTCCTGATTCTAAATATTTAGCTACATTTCTAAACATTTAGTTTACATTCTAAATATTTAGCTTTGATCCTATATATTTAGCTAAGATTGTAAATATTTATAATCAAAGCTAAATATATATATATCGAATATAGTGCCTCTTGTCAACAGGCAAGGCAGGCAACTGCTTTGGGCCTGACAAACTTAAAACCACAGCAGAAGCTAAAAAATGTGCAAATTTTGCAATGACAGTAGGAAAACTCCCTAATGAGGCCCCATTTGACAGCACTCACTCCCGTTGCCCTGCTTAGAATCTCACATATTACTCCTTCATTCAAATTAAACCGCTGAAGGAAAACAAAGAGGAATGATCTGTCTGGGAGTGAAAAAAGAAAGAGGGAGAGCGTTGAAACACTGGCAGACATAATGGTGGTTGGAGGGGCCCCTAATACATTTTTGCCCAGGGCCCCAACAGACTCTAGACTCGCCACTGTGTGCTAATAATATAAAATATACAAATGCAGCTTAGATAAAACATTCATGCTTTCCCTTTACCTAAGCCAAAAAAATTCCCAGATGAACTTGCATTGAAAAGTTATCAAGCTGCCTTGCATAGTTTTAACATTGGATCACATCAAAGCGGAATAACGGGTTTGTAATCCAAGCGAGAGTGAAATTAGAGCCAATGACAAGTTTACACATCCAGCTTTGGGAACGCCTACAGGTACACCTGTGTGAAGCACAATAATAGAGTGTGTCCTCTCTAAGCAACACCCCAGTAGCTATTTGGGAATCCTCATGCCTGATATTAACACCATGGCCATACCAGTTTGATCCGGTCTGGTCCGGCACAGTTTTCCTGGTATAACTCCAATACCTTTATATTTTCCTCACCAAGCGGTTGTTGTACACAGCTTTTTAAGTATTATACCTGTCTAAATATAGTATGTCTTTTATCATATCTAATCTTGAAACACACTAATTTATTCTTGCTGTCACAAAGATTAAACAGAAAAGAATTCAAAGCATAAGAAACGTTTTTCTTTTCATTTTTACTTTCGGAAATTGTTTTTCAGCACTGATATTTATATATTCTGTCTGTCTTTTGTTATTTTCACACTTTATTTTGAAGGGACTTCATCAGCGGTCTAGTGCAAGGTACACAGAGTATACACGCTTATTTTTCAGTCTTCATAGGGTGTACCCACTTCTAATCCTCCTCTGATTCACACCATTGATTGATTGACAATATTCAGTAGTATGCTGTGAATTATTTTTTTCCTAGGATGGTGAAGGGATGACCTTCCCTCCTCTGTCTCAAATTGCAGAGTAGTCTTACATGTCATTGTTTATAACAGAGGCTGTTTATCTTCTGCAGGACAGGCCACTTAAAAAAATAAGAGCATACCCACTTCTTTAGGCATCACTACACCACTGTGCTTTAAATGTCCCACACCTAAATGTACACAACTTTGATTGATGGCTTGTGGAAAAAAAAAATCCACAATAATAACAAAAGCAACAGTTGTAGATTAAGAGGACAGCAATAACAGTCTCAGTTGAGCATGTAAACTTAGACAATAAAAGCACACCCACAATAACAACAGACTTACCTTCTGGCAGAAAATTGTAGTTATTGTCTGTTAAAAGCCTCCTGCCGCTCCGCTTCAGTTTAGCCTTCAGTCTAAACATTTTTCTCCTCTCCAGTTTTATGGTTTGATTGTTTAGAGCAGATTATTCCCGTCGGCTGTCTCTTTGGAGTACTGCACCTTCCCGCTCAGAGCTGTGTTTTTCTGCCTTGAGTGTATAGCACGGATTCCTTATGTAGATAGATGAAGGGTGTTTCCATGACTTCATCAACACACTTTCAGTTTCCTTTTAGTGTAAGCTTAGCAGCAGGGAAAGGGAAAGTGGTTGCATCATGTTGAGTAGAGCATACAAATTACAACTCTGCTGCTTATGTACTGTAGGTGATACCGAGCTGGTGGTGGTCCGCAAGTGTCAATCAAAGTAGTACAATACAGTTATTGATGGTTACATGATTGCAATGTGTAGAATGTTTAAAGACAAAATGTGGTCATCAACTTTAAAGTATGATTTGTACTGATGGGGGAAACTGCTAGTGGTGTACAACCTCTGACTTTTTTATGTCAAACTTGAGAAACATGCATGTTATCAGAGAGTAAATAGACCCCACCTTTGCATCTGACAGACTTTGCTCTCAAGGTGTGACTTACGGTGAACAGAATAAAGGAAGGAGATGTCTTATCCTGATTACTTCAAAGTGTTTTCCTTTCATTTTCATTTACCCCCCCCCCCCCCCCCCTTTTTTTTTTTTTACTTGTATACTTATTATTTTACTCACTTTCATTTTACTTTCCCAGATCACCCCCAGAGGACCACAGCCTCGTCACATGGGGCACCACCTCACAGCCTGCTTGAGTCATGACTGGCAAGCTGAATTTCAAATGGAAACCTCAGGTTGTTTGAATGCACCACTCTTGCTTATTGCAAATACAACTCTCATGACTGAGAAAATATTATTTTGTACAATATAAATTTAATTGAGTACACTTCTACAGTATATGCATATTTTGATTTCTCGACCCTTTTTGTCACATGAACTACAGTTACATATTGGTGTGGGTGTGTCGAGCTGAAAATTTCCCCTTCTCAGAGAGACAAAGCCATTCGGACTTTATCAGGGTGAATCCCAGCTCTTTTCCCCACAGCCCAAAGGAGATCCATCATCCAACTGTTGGCTGCTGGATTTCCCCTTCTCTGAGAGACAAAGCTGTTAGGACTTTATCGATCCATCATCCAACTGTTGGCTGCTGGATTTCCCCTTTAATCCCAACAAATGGACACAATAAATCAATATGTCCCAGAGTTGGAGTTCACATTTCAAGAAGAATGCACTCAAATTGTGTTTAAGGCTGAAAACAAAATGACACTTATCTACTGACTTCTTGTTATTTGTTTTGAGTTGAGGTTTCATTCTGGTGTTTTGCTGACGCTTTAGATAAAGACCAGAGTTCATGAAGTTCCCTCAGAAGGGGAGCCACCCAGAGCTGTTTGAACCGGGGAAAGCACCAAATAGACAAGAAAACAATATGACTGAAAGTTCTTGAGTGACAGCCAAGACAAGTAAAAGTGAGGGGCGGAGCCAGGAGGTGGCCAGGGCGATCCTAGACATCTGATTGGCCACCCCAGTGGCAACAGCAAAGTCCTGAAGTAAGATTGGCTGGTTGCCTTTTCAGAGACGGGACTTTTGTTCAAATCAACTTTTTTGGCTGTGTTACAACAAGCTGCTGTTAGCTTCCTTTGCATTTAAAAGTAGCCCATTTCATTTGTTTAGAATTTTAAATAGTGACTTTGAATATAAGGAGCAGTTTTCAGTGGGTCACGTCTTTTTTTGTCAAAAAGTCTTAGAAGCACCTTTTTCCACCACATGGCAACCTGCGTGCACATCAATTCTAACACTAAGGGGTCAGAGTTACATATTGCTCCTTTAATTTTTATTTACATGGCAAACAATGAAGGACGAGACACTTGACTTGCATGTTTCAAGAGTGAACAAATAACTTAAAAATGAAACCAGTCACACTCTGCATATCTGTGTAAAATATATCTGAGAGTTGAATCCAGGATGTTAAAGTGCACGGCTCTGTGTTTGTTTTTTAAATGTTTGTTTTCTGAATCAGATATTAAGCTCGAGCTGTGGCAAAGGTCACACCCACTAGCCATCAGACGTCTTAGTTTACTAATTATCTGGCCTGACCTCCGAGTGGATGGATATGTCTCAGACTGGAGTTGAACTGGCTGCTGCTGCTGCTGCTTGTACGGAGGATACCTGGCTGCGTCTTCATCCTCCTAAAATGAAAAAACAAGTGACATTTGCAGAAGGTCAGACGGTCTACAGGCTGCATCAGGATGACGCTTTTCAAAGGTAGAGTTTTACTTCTTATTTCTAGACCACAATAAAAATCATCCTCTAAAAATAAGTTCTTAAACCATTTTGTAAATGTCTCTGAGATTATGTGTTTATCTTTTTTCATGTGCAGGAGTATTGGGATGAAAGAGTCAAGGATGGGTAAGTTCCAACACAAGTTTTTATTAAATATAAACAAATCGGCAAGAAAGAAAAGGAGAACACAGATATAGATATAGGACAGTGTCTTTTAATTCCGCCTTTTCTGTCTATTTCACTTTATTACAGATTACAGAGTTCTAATGTGCATGCTCTATGTCATTGTTAAATGAACAAAACAAGTCTGCTTACATGTGTTGCTCTGAAACCTGAGACAGGCTTTCTATCGTGTAACTCAGCAGTTTGAGATCAGTGGAAAAGAAAGAAGGAAATCCTAAACCTGAACGTGACCCTGCATCACGCTTCATGAGTTACAGGAAGGGAGCTGTTCTCATGCTGTTCTCTGATAAGAACCTCTTTGGTTTGTCACTTTAATCAAGACCACTTACAGGCTTCTCCTTTTTCAAACACACGTGTAGCAGATTAGCGGCAGCAGGTCCAGCCTCTTAAACTGGAAAAATAAAATATTGATATCTGATCTCAGCAAACAATGATTAATGACACACTAAATGTTTGTTTTTCTCTCTCTGGTTGTTTTTAGCCGCTCGTTTGAAAACTCAACGACCAAACGTCAAAAGATGTGAACCGCAGCTCCATGATGTAAAAACTGTACAAATCCCCCAAACAATGACAGCAGGCCCTTTTCTGAAGGTAAAACTGCACTACTCCACAACCCCTCTGGTCGTTTATAATTAACTAAATGTTCTTCTGGAAGCTTCAGTCAGCCTGACGGTTGAGGTTTGTCTGAGTGTGGATCTCAGCAGTGACCCCTGACCTCTGTCTGTCCCTCAGCACACAGCGCTAACACCAGCTCAGAAGGAGTATCTGTACACCATCGCAGCTTCCTACAGCACGGCACATGTGCGTGACCTCATTAACCAGCATTACATGAACGTGCTGCACAGGTGTATCCCAACAGGTGAGCATAAAGGTGTTAGTCAAAGACTTGTTTTTGTTTTTCCAGAGTGTTCCAAGTTCTCAGTCGTGATATTTTAGAGGTTAGAGCCGAACAGAAATCATTTCTTTAACATGTTTTTGTTTTTTTTGCAGGTCACAACCCTGAGAGAGACGACCTGGTTGTGCCATCTTCTGTGAACTTACCTGGGACTGAGGGGAGAAGCAAACATCCATCAGGAGTGTTTTCCCCAACTAAACACAAAGAGAAGATACAAACAGGAGCAAGGAATCCTGGGAAATCCTCTCTTTCAAATACCCCAAGCAGACAAACAAGGTGGGAGACAGAACTTCAACAAATAAAACAAGGAGTAAAAAAAGACAATTACAAATCAATTTAGAGCCACAATGACATTTAAGAAGTCCTTTACTTTAAATGCATCATATTTACATCATTTTACACACTGTTTTGTTTGCATTGCAGGTCTTATAACACAGCAGCATCAAAACAAACAAAGATGGAGAAAAATACGTCAGCTTAATAAGAAGGAAAAGTCCAAAGAGTAAGTCAGTAAAATGTCTAAAATGGCTTCTTTTTATTTTCTATGGCTTCATTTTGGAGGGTCACTTTGAAGACAAGCTTCTGCAAAACTGTCAAAACAAAGTCAACAAACCAAAGTTGGTGATGACAAGAGAGAGAGGGACAGACTGAGACGACAGCTTAGATACTTAGACCCAGCCTGCCCCAGTTGCATGACATCAAATGGTTCCACCCCTCTCTACCTGAAGGCAACCTGAAGGGGGGAGATACAAGGCAACAGGAGGAGCATCCAGGACGACTGCACTCACTATACTGTATATATGTAGAGTACAAGCTGCTGCCAAGGCCAAAGTGCAGGACTAATAGATTTGTCTGTTGTACCATTATTCTCCTCGACATCATGGTGTGAATCGTTGCCCCTTTGATTTGTGTTTTTCAGAGATCATATGAGACTCAGTGCTTTGACTTGTTGTGTTCACTGCTGGCTGTAGAGCAGATTGCCCCTCTTGGATAATAAAGTTTACCTTGTTCTGGTTTTTGTTTTCAGGAGGTGGAATGAAGCTGTCGCAGAAGCAGGAGGAAGAAGAAGAGGAGGAAGATTCTCTGAGTGAATGTTTGAGTCCACTCTCTGTCGGAGAACGGGACGATGACACGTCTTCCCATTTGTGACATTGCGATTGTAAATTTGAGTTTTCATGTCAAATAATGTGTGCAAGGGAATTTCACTTTGTCCAGTAAACCTTCCAGTTATGATAACAGACAGAGTGTTTTTCAGATTAAGGATCTTAAAGGGATCAAAATGAGTTAGTCAAACAGTCAACCTTTAGAGTCTTCAGTGTCGTCATTATGTCAAGTTAAAACCTGCATCAATAATGTTGTGAGTTAACGACCCCTAGTGGCAAAGAGGGAAACCTTTAGGAGACATCATTTTAATGGAAATCCCGTGTTCACTGCATGGGATCACATCTCATCACCAAAACCTCCAAAACAACCTCTTAATGTTTAAACAATATAAATATTTTATAACTAAGAATAACCAAAAAAGAAACAATCTGTCAGTTGTACACACATGCTTCATCTTTAATTCATAAGACTTGCAGAAGAGACAGAAATCTAAGAAACAATGCATTAAGTATTTTCCCTCCATGTTATAAACCTTCCTCTTACCATCATACTCTAAAAACACCTTTCTATAAAAATGTTCTCACTGCACATTTTACCACTTGAATGAGTTGATAAAATGCCTCATTTCTTGTCTGACTTTTGACCAAAAGTATTTCTTTAGAAACAATTATAAAGTTTATATATTTAGACTTGTTTTGTCTTATCTTTTATTGATTAATGCATTAAAATCAGTGTGAAAGAAGGGGCTGTTGCTAAGTGTATCTCTAATATTTAACCACTAAGAACAATGATCATTCTAATACATTTCTGTGTTAAATATAAGTATTAGTCATTATATGAATACATTCATTTTGTGTTACCTCGATAGTTTAGGCTTTCTATTAAGCACATCTTCTATTTCAGAATGAATTCAGACAGTCGAACTTGTGGAGTGAAATTTGATTTTTATTGTGGGGCAAAATGAATGAAAAAAGGCCGACTACGTGAAGCTAAAGGCCTAAAGGTTGTTACATGTACATGACATGACGAGGGCAGACATAACAAAAAGAAAGGAAAGAAAAAGAAAGAAAATGGCACCAAATATCTTTTTTTGATAACACATACATGTGACATTATTGCATTCTCTACAGTTACCAAATGACAGCTTGGATTCAAGCAACTGCTGATGACATATAAACAATATAATACACAGGTCTTTTAGAGTTAAGTTACTGAACAGTTTGTTACAGCATTAACATTTGTTGGTGACTTCAGGGCAGCTGCTGCCCCCTGGTGGTAAGGAATGAAATGATACACTGAGCCACGCTAACCCAACTCTCCCTCTCCCCTTCCCCCTCCTCCTCCGCACGCCTTCCTTTAGGATTTCTTGTACTCGATTCTCTCCACCTTGACGTCGTCACCAATCAGCTGATAAACGTACGTCACCACTGTAGACGCCTGGATGTCCATTAGTACAAAAGAGGGGATGATGTTGCTGTAAGGAGAGAAGGCAGATGTGTTTTAGGTCAGGGCTTTTCCTGCACTTCTGAACGCTGTTGATTACAGTCGGTCTGGTTCTACTGTTACACCTGTTACACTGAACTTCACACTGTAGGAGATCATCGGCTGCTGCAAACATTAAGGTGTCTTTTTAAAAATGAAAAAATGTACATGTATTTGATAAAAAACTGGGTTCAGTCGAGGAGGAAATGTTTCCAATGCGGTAGGATTATAGAAAGAAATAGTCCAGATTAAGATGTATCCGATCTTTATCCTAAAAAACAACACAGAAGCATAGACTATCGGCCTTGTAGGAGGTCTGTCCTCTCTGTATGCTGCTCTGTTTAATTGTTTCTTCATTGCATTTAAGTAACAGATGGAGTCAAGAAGAATCCTAATTGAATTCATCTCAGCACGAAGACCCAAAACTAATCCTATGGTGAGGTACTATGACATGAATTTACACACTGCGACTCCTCGACAGTGCTGTGACAAAGTCACGTTGTCATTCCGCCTTACTCGTACCTGCACATTGCATTGCATCGGCGTAGTTATGGTGCCCTCAGTGTTTAATTTTACATTATGTGACAGTGTTGCAGAAGCAAAAGAAGCACGACTTGTGAACAAACTGGGACACCTCCACAAACACACTTAAACATGCACACACACATGAAGATGGCCCCCACCGGGCCCGAACCACCGCTTTTAAAGGTGTTAGTTATTTCTTTTGACCATATATAAACTATCATAAAAACAGCTCTTTGGGCTCAACATATGATTGAATCACTGCCATTTTATCGAGACGCAAAATAAGAAAGCCTCGAGTAAATATTGTCATCACAACCTGCAGAATAATTCAGTACGTTGTGTCTGCTTTTTAATTGTTTCTGTCTGTACTGTGTAACGCTGGTGATAAACTTTAGGTTACAGAGGTAACCCTGGTTCTTAGATAACATGAGTGAGGTTTCTCAGAATAGAGCATACCTAACATTTTGGCGAGATACTGAGCGAACATTTGAAAGAGAACTAGAATTCCATGTTGCGATATAATCTGAAAACATATTTCTTCTTAGTTGGTGTAAATTCTGTTTTTTAATAAGACACTGAAGCTCACAGTGTTCCTACTGAGTTTACGTTGTAAGTATGAGAAGAAATCTTGTTTTAAAGTTAGAGCAACATGCACGTGTCAGAGAGAAGTGGTTAGCCTTAATTAGTGTAGGTGAACCCTTTACCATTCCAGTGCGCTGTAAGCTCCTGTAGCAGAGCCTGGGTTGATGTAGAACTTGTTTTCATTCTCGAATGCCTCAAATTTGTGTGTGTGCCCGGAGATGAGGATGTCCACATCCAGCTGTCTCTGGAGCAGCGCCAGACTGGCCATGTCACCCCAAGGAATCACCTGGTGGCCGTGGATGAGGCCGATCTTAAACTGGCCCACTGTCACCACCTTCTGCTCCGGGTAGTTCAAGTTCTGAGGGGAAAACGTGTGAAGTAAGATCGTGCACTTTTTCTTGGTGATCTACCAGTGGAAGCTGTGATATATTTTGGCATAACTAGTCAAAGGAAACAGTAAAAAAAAAAAAAAAAAAAAAAAAACAGTTTTAAAGGATTTTAGTTCCGCCATGTGGCTGTTTCTAAAAAATGTGAACCAGGCAGGTTAAACTGAAACTGCAAGACGGGAGCTATTAGAGTTTCATTACGCTGTAACTAGGTTTCAGTTCCAACAAGAGATCCATTTCCTCTCTCTTTGCCGTTACATAAATCATGTCCTTTCCCTCCATGTAATTTAATTTAAGCACCTGAATCATATTCTCCTACCTACATTTAGAGACATTTTCATTTCACAGAATAAATTCATCTCTAGCATTAAAGAAACCAAGTCGCTATTTATTGTGTGTGTGTGTGTGTGTGGGGGGGGGGCTATTTTTATTTGGAAAGGAAAGCTATAGAGCGACAGGACATGTGGGGGGAGAGAGTGGAAGATAACATGCACCAAATAGCATCAGGATTTGGAGTCAATCCTGCAACAAGTGTGACAAAGACTGTAGCTTCTGCACCTACTCTACCAACTGAGCTCCATCAGCCCCTATTTCTTATTTTTGTTGTTGGGTGGAATGAATATGGCAGGGTTATTTTCAAGGGTTATTGGGGCTGCTAATGAGGCTTTTGCCCCTATGGTTGTCTACAAATACACACCTCGTCAAAGTCTCCTCGGACTATGTGGACGTCTCCAGCGAGAGTCTTCAGGTAGTCATAGCTCTCCTTGGTGCAGAGGTTGCCTGTGCAGAGAATGTGCTGGATCTTCCCGGGGACTAGCAGCTTTTTGAACTTGGCTGGGAGGGTGTTGCACCGGTGGGGGATGTGCAGGTCACCTAACACCAGGACCAACTGATAGCATTGCACACACACACACACACACACACAGACAGGTTAGGAGACTTCAGGCTGCTTGATGCTGATCTTTGAAAAGGTAAGTGGGCCAAGGATGGAGCCCTGTGGGATGCCACTGGTGAGGATGCACACATCATAACCACATCACTAAATTTAGTTTGTTAATATTTAAAAAATATAGTTCAAGAT
Source organism: Labrus bergylta (assembly GCF_963930695.1). NCBI lineage: Eukaryota > Metazoa > Chordata > Actinopteri > Labriformes > Labridae > Labrus > Labrus bergylta. The sequence continues at coordinate 23,842,714 of NC_089212.1, read as the reverse complement.
CAGCAAAATAGTATCACGATTTATGTTATGCACCCAAACAATTTACTCCAGAGCAATTCCATGATATGAATAACCAGTCTTAATTCATAAAGCTCTATTTGGAAATAAGCAATGTTTGTAAGAAGCAGAGTATATTGAGTGTCTGAATTCAAACTAGATATACATTTTTACTTCAAATAAAAAAACAGGCCATTATTGGAAAATCTCAGCACAGCTTGATTCCAGACACTCAATTACACATGTAGGACATAAGAGCAGCTTATTTTTCCACACAACACAAGTCATCAGAATCAACCCTGTAACTCCACTGAGAAACAGAGGGATACCTTTAAATATTAATATGGGTAGCAATTAACTACTCTGGAGAGAAACATCCATTTAAAGGTTCTTTCCTACACCCTACATCAATTTAAAACATCAGTTATAAACAATGATAGCTGTTGAATTAATTAAAGTGACAAACACACACAGGTTTGTTACAATGACTTGTCACAAGGACAGCTGATGATTTCTGAATAGGAAAGAATCCATTCACAAAGTTTCAATACAGGTTCTTGAAATATTTCATGGGAGTTTTAGGATTCCGCACGTACTTATTTCTGGATTATTTTGAGTAGAAAAGTAAAATACGGTTATCACGATATCTGATATTTAAACTTGGATATAATTCTGGTAAAAATCAAACAAAATCGATACCTGTTTCGATACCACAGCAACAGAAATACAAGTCTGTAGGCACCTGATATTAGATGGAGTGTTTTTAATTACTAAGAGATGCATGAAGAACCCTGCACACTGTCTAAATTGTACAAATATGAGTAATATTTCAGTACCACAAACATTGCAGCAGCTTTGGGTTAAAAGCATGACAGAAGAGCTGCAGTTTTTTAAGCGCTTTGGTGCTTTCTTTTAAAAACAATCATTTAAATCTGGGACATTGTATCATCAAACCTGTGGTATTGAAAAGTATTGAAATGTTGAAAACCTTAAAATATAGCTTTTTGTTAAAAACAACAGCCATGAGAAGTTGTCATTACAGCATAGCTGCCTGCTGGGCTCCAAATCAAAGCATTGCGGTTGATTGAATTTGCTTAAATAGTGGCTTTGGAACCCAGACACAGCAGACCTCTATAACAGCTACGCAATCCCATGTTAGTGAGCCAGGTAGAAAAGTGAGCAGAAAAACAGGGATCCGACACAGAGCGTGGGAACTTACCCGGTGACCAGACTGGTTGATTGAAGACGTGGGAAAAGGAGCGGGAGGAGGAGAGAGAGTGAGATAGAGGAAGGCAGGGTGTGCATGTTGAGAAGGACATGAGGCATGATCAAAGATTGGGGGAAAAAATACAAAAAGAAAAAAGGGTTGGGACAAGAGGGGGAAACTGAAATTAGAAATTAAAAAGTGAATGGATTACGTGGACAGATATTAATGGTTCAAAAACAAATCAGAAAAGTTAAATAACAACGTGGTTGAATCGATTGTTATTGTTGATGGTTAGTGACAAATGATGAAGCAGGTGTATAACTTTGCACTGACTTAGTGAGCGCATGCAAGCCAACAAAAGACTGTAATGAAAAATCAACCAGTGATGAAGCTTTAAACTGCACCTAGACGTGTGCTTTGAACAAACTTTGTGTTTCAAACTACCGGAGCATCAGTTGTAGTGCTGGACAGTAACAAAGTTAATTTACTTCTTACATTTAAAAGAGAAATGTCGTACTCATGACTCTACTACATTTCTATAAATCTTCTCGTTACTAACGATTAATGCTCTGAAGTTAGCGGATGGATTTTCTTTCTGGGATTTCTCTCTTTTCCTAAATCTGATCCAAGACAATAAAATGTGTTCTTGTAGTTCTGCGTGTTGTTTGTCTGAGTGGTGTTGCCATACCCGGACGTCGTGCATTTCTAGGGTTTAACTTTGAGCAAACAAAGAGCAAAATATCACGCAGCTCAGGCAGTTAATTTAGTCAGAGAAGGATGACGATTCTCCACCTGCTCTCCCGTGGCCTGTGTCTGCAAAGTCAAAGTTTTCTCACTGTGTGAAGCCTGGCTGATTATTTTTTTTGGTTGTTCCTATTAATTTAGAACAGCAAATCTGGAAATCTGTAGCATGCACTCAGCATGTGAAACTGCACTCATGCATTGTGAAAAAACAACTATGTTTTTTAAATTAAAAAGTCACTTGCATACTCTAGTGTTTTTTAAAAGCATGTACCTTAACTCTAGTAACAATTACACTGAGCCACTTTAACTTGTATTGGGAGTAATTTGTCCAGGAGTATTTACACTTTGACTCAAGTGAGGAAGTCGTGCACATTGTTCACCTGCACAGAGACAATGTGTTGAAGGTGAAAACCTGAATGGATGAATTCATAGAAAACGCGTTTTTAATGTAAATGTTCAAATTAATCTAGTATCTTAACTCGGGAATCGGTGACAGTGACAGTTGAGGTTTAATAATTGTGCTGTAACACCATCAATGCTGCACTGGAAGAGTAACACAAGATCAAGTCCCTGTTCGCATATTAGCATCGCAAGCTAACTGGTTGGCAAACAGGAACAAAAAAGTAGAAAATATCGTGAAATAAATTAAACACACGACAAGAACACAAAATGAATAAACATGACAAATCAAAATAAATCAGTGCAAATGAAACGAGAGGGTTTTTTGGGGGTTGCTTTCGGTTTTGTTAATTATTTTTTTTGTAAACTGAAGTGTTCAGCTGTCATGTGATCGTTGATCCATTTCGGAAAGAAGCTTCAGTAAAAACCCTCAAATTAGTGGCCGTGAAACGTCGACGTCGCTCTTCTTACGTCGAAAACTAGTCTAGGATGACATCATACAAGCAGAGCACTCGACAGGCGGTCTGTAAACGACGGAAATTGAAGCATTTTTGCCCGTTTCATACTCACCATCTTCTATTTTGCTGTTTCTGCTAGTCAACTTGAGGAAGCGCCTACGCACGTACAGCGTCAAGCCGTCAGCCAATGAGAGAAGAGAACACTAGCGTAGGCGTCAAGCTAGGATTGATACTTCCTCTGTTCCTTTCAAAATAAGATATTGACGTTGACGTTATTGCCCAATGATTTTATTGATGTTACTTTCTGTTTTTTTTCTTTGATTGGTGGATTTACGTTATTTTAAATTTAATGTGATGTTAATATTGACTTGTGGAACTCTATTTATGTATGAATGATTTTTGTACAGTAAGTTAAATGTCTTCCTTGGCGTACTTGTTTGTGTTGTCAACTTGTGTTGTATGAGATGAACTGTAAACTGTGTTATTATGTTAATAAAGTGTATAATAAAGAAATAGATAAGAGGAATCTGATAAAGTCAAACTTTTGAGGCAAAAAGTTAAAATGTTGAGAAAAAAAAAAATCGAAATTTCGAGAACAGGGTGAAATACAATTTCTAGAATAAAGTCGAAATGTTGAGAAAAAAGTAAAAATTTGGAGAATAAAGTCAAAATGTTGTCATATTGTCAAGAAGAAATTTGAAATGTTTTCGATTTCAAGGATAAAATTTAAATGTTGAGAAAAAAAATAAAAATCACAAGATTAAGGTGACTTTTTCTTTAAAAGGATTGGGACCAGACATGAGAAACAAATAAATATAGGAGAGAGGTTGTTTTTCCCCACTATGCAGTTTGAGGAAAAAGGTTGAAATGTCAAGAATAGGGTGACATTTTGTGTATTCTCGAAAAATCGACCTAATAAAAAAATATTTTAAATTATTGTCCTTATTTTGAAAAGGGGGCCACCACCGGAAGTTAACGATCTATGCGTAACCGCGAGCTTGACGTTTGTCAGTTAAAGCGACGTGAGTAGCAGCAGTTGGAGAACATTCGAGAGGTAAGATGCGCAATAATTTCATCACATATCCCTCAACACAGCCTGACATGGATTTCACATCGATGGTGATTATTTAACACTGAGAAAATGTAGCTAACTAACCGATGTTAAAGATACTAACTCGTTCCCCTTTATCGTTCCTCACCCGCGTCGTCGTCAGCGTTCGGCTAAGTGCGTTAGCTGCTGTGGGACGTTCAGGGGGGGGTCCGGCTATTTCCTGGAGCTCCGAGGCTGTTTATGTAACGGACAAGACTACAACGGCGACTCTATATTTAGTCGTGGAGTTTACTCGTTATCACCTTGAAGGGATCACGACACCTCCACGAAAACGTATTTTAAACGCCAACACGAGTGGTTTTTTTTGTGTTTTTTTTAAGGGGGAATTTGACGACGTAACACGTGTAACGGTAACTTCGGTCAGTCAGCTCGTAGCCGTGAACGCCACATATCTGATTACATATCGATATGACGGAACGTTCGATTGTTGCTATGACGTTATAACGGAACGTTCGATAGTTGCTATGACTACGGCCACGTTCTAAAGAAACACCCGACAGTCCCACCTGGTGATGATGCTAACGTTAGCGATTTTTTTTTTTTTGGGGGGGGGTGGGTGGACTGCAGTTTGTCGCTTTGGGAGATAACAATACGCCTCTTCTTTCAAAGGTCGCCAAAACCCCGAGGACGTTCCAGATCACCCCCGTTTGTCTCTGAGCCTGGCACCTGCACTGTTTGGACGCTTTAGGGTGTTTGACTGTGCATCTTTGAGAGCCACATATCCATCAAGAAGCCCTGCTGCAATCAATTCTACACCAGCACCAGCTATCGACCACCGTTCACTGCGGCTCTTGGACGATCAGCGTTGTGTTTATGTCTTTGTTTTGCGAAAACGGTAAGTTTCATGACATGTTTAAGTGTAAGACAACCATGCTTACATAGTGGCTGCATTTAATTTGTCTATCGTCAGCGTTTATTGTGCAATATGGCATGTTTTCTGTTGCCACTGTATCAAAATGGCGTCTCCCAGTCCCGTCACTCGTGTTTGCAGTGACTGTATGACGCACTCTGCACCAAGCAGCCAGCTAAGCTACGTTAGCCTCCTACTGAAATAGGCTCGACCTCTGCCCTTCTGAAGCAGCTCAGCCCCCTGGACACTGTCACACCAGTTGTGATTAATTTTCATGTCGAATCACACTGACACGGCTGAGAAAATAACGTGTACAGACAGACCAGCTATTTGGTATTAAAGGCGTCAGCAGGGGGATAGATGTTTGGCAGCTGCTAGGCCTCCTGTTTTTGACCTAATAACAAGAGAAGGCCTTATGCGACTAAAGCCAGGGGCCCTCATGTAAGACAAAGGGCTTTCACAAAACAATTTTTGCACGTATATGCCCACAAAAGCTGCCAGTTTACTGGCCGGGGGTTTATTTTTATTCTTCCGGCTAATCTGTCGTGTTTGTTCACTGTTGGATCACATGGATATTTGCAGGATTTGATCCCGTCAGCAGTATTTCTGAGCTCAGAAGGCTTTACTCAGTCTTTTTAAACTTGTAATCTATCCGACAATGCAGTAATATATATATCTGCCCAAACTTGTTTAAAATGAGACATTTCTGTTTAAGGAAGTCTGAAATATCCCTCAGCTGTCTGAGAGTCTCTGGATTGACACACCTGTGTCATAACTCAGTCCAGGCTGGTGTTAGTCATCAAGAATCATCATTCAGCAAAGGAATCTATTAATGATGTTGAACCAGACTAATTACTAAATACATGAGATAATCAAATCAGGGCTGTAAATACCAATAAGTACGACTAGCCTGAATTACATCTTCAAGTTATTGATATCGCCTGACCAACTGTCAAAAGGTCAAACTTTTTAGTTTGCTTAGATTTGCCTGTCAACAGGAATGTTGGAAACCAGATCAGAGACTAAAAAAGTATCAACAAGTACCGGTATATATCATTTAGTAACTATCTCCAGGATTCCTCTGAATATTGGAGAAAACTTGTCAAACAGCTTTGTTTAAAAAGATGTCGTGGAAAACACCATTTTGTGCTGATTTAAAAAAAAAAAAAAAAAAAAAAAAAAAAGTTACACAAATTTAATCCTGGTGTCTAGTTATTCAAGTAGGCTCCACCTGTATGCTTTTTGAATATTAATGGTTCTCGTCCCTCTCCTCTTTCAGAGCTGTTGCGCAGCCGTTGGAACCTGTGTGGTGGAAATCTAGCCTTCAAGCAAGGAGCTTGCGGCCACAGCGGCACAGCGTTTTTCATGTCAGAGACCGAGCGCGCTTGCAGTCGTTTATGTCATCCCCTCTTTTCCAGACAGAAGATCCCGAAAAATCCCCAACCAAGATCCTTTTATCTTACTGATAGTGCTAACATCCAGCCAAAATGTCTGTCAACGTCAACCGCAGCGTGTCAGACCAGTTCTATCGCTACAAGATGCCCCGTCTGATTGCCAAGGTAACCCACCGATGCAGATTTCTGCGTTTGTTAAAACAGTTTCAGATATTTAAAAAGCTATCACAGAAAAGGAAAGAACACAGCTCTAACCTCTTGGGTTTGGATGTTGATGGTCTGCATGTTTTTTTGTTTTTCTTTGTGCAGGTTGAAGGCAAAGGCAATGGAATCAAGACGGTCATTGTCAACATGGTTGATGTTGCAAAGGCACTGAACAGGCCTCCAACATGTAAGTAACACTCTGTGCCTCACCATCAACCAAAGGCTAGATTAACTTCAGGTCTTTTATAAATATTGACTCTGTCATGACTTGTTAAGTTTCTTTCATTAATAATTACAGACAGGCCATCCACTTTTCTGAGTTTACCCACCTCTAGCTTTTGTCTGACAACATGCTACACTCTCCTCACTTCTCTTCTCATCATTGTGCGTCTTCTGATCTTCTCCGCAGACCCGACCAAGTTTTTTGGTTGTGAACTCGGTGCGCAGACCCAGTTTGATACCAAAAACGACCGTTACATCGTCAACGGATCCCACGAGGCGAACAAGTTGCAGGACATGCTTGATGGGTTCATCAGAAAATTTGTGCTCTGTCCCGAGTGTGACAACCCTGAAACTGATCTGGTTAGTATTTCACAGCATCGTGTGTGTGTGTGTGTGTGGGGGGGGGGGGGGATTAAGAGGATAACAGAGGTTTCTTGAGGTTTAGATTAGCTAAAAACGAGATCAGGTATTATTAAAGTATTTCTTTCTAATAGGGATTTTGTTCTAAATAAGATTGAATTTGTTTTTCTTGTAGCATATCAATCCCAAGAAACAAACCATTGGCAATTCCTGTAAAGCCTGTGGATACCGCGGCATGCTCGACACCAGACACAAACTCTGCACGTTCATCCTCAAAAACCCACCAGGTGAGATTGAACTCTTTCAGGATTCACTTACTTCTGTTTTCAGAGCTTGTATCCCTTTTTTTTTGTTTTTTTCTCGGATGTATTTGTTTTTGTTTCTTCTCCTACAGTCCCGATCCTTCAACATCTTTCTGTATTTCTCATTTGTCTTCCCCCTTCATCTTACCTTTCTTCATTTGACCATCCCCCCCCCCCCCCCCCCCCCCCCCCCCATCCATAAAGTTAATGTTTAATTATTCATCAACTGCTGCTCAGTTAAAACAGAGTTGGTGACCCTGCATCCTCTTGGCTTAAACACAGCAGGAACTTAAACTCATGCAGGAATGTTAACCGCTCCTTTTGCTTCTTGAAAAACCAGAGGCTGAGAGTGGATCCGCATCAGTAAAGAAAGAGAAGGAGAAGAAGAACCGCAAGAAGGACAAGGAGAACGGCTCTGGAAGCGGAGAGGCTGGAAACCCAGACAACATCGATGCGCCTCAGGCTGTGGTGGGTTTTCCCTCCCCCCCCCTCACATGATGCCCTGATGGGCTTTTTGAACCAATCAGAGACTAGTTCGGGATCGGTGGTCTGTTGCACCAGTTTATGTAGAAGTTCACTCTTAAATTTGGGTGCTAAGGCGACACCCTCCACTGAAACCAGTACGTTTGTAACTTAGTGTGTCATTGTTTAGATTTACCATGGTGACGTTAAATTCATCTAATTCATCGTAACGTCCAAACGAACCAAAAGTTAGTCGCAGAAATGATCCTTAAACTTCATGTGACTATCAGTGAAAAGCTTTTTTTTTTTTTTTTTTTTTTTTTTTTTTTATGCTATATTGTTAGAGTGCTGCCTCTCTGCTCTAGTTTTCTCTGAAAATGTTTTTTTTCAGCTGAAAATAACCTGTGTCGACTGCCATTAATCCACAAACCAAAACAGAAGCGTAAAATATGAATAAATGGTAGCCTAGCGGTTAGTGTGCGCGACCCATGTACAGAGGCTTAATCCCTGAAGAGCAGGCGGTTCGGGTTTGAATCCAACTTGTAGCTCCTTTCCTGCATGGTTCCCCACTCTCTCTCTGACTCTATCCACTGTTCTATCTCTGAGAAATAAAGGCATAAATAAATGTAAAAAAAAAGAACATATCAAAAAGCATTATGCTGAGGTGATCGCTAAAGTTTACAGTTAGTGTGAAATACCAACAGTGACATTGAGTGGCTGCAACAAGGTTCTGTATTATTCAGAGGATGAAATGATCTGAGTTCACAGAAAACAAAAGCTGCTAAGTGATGTAATCAGTCACAGAGAACACACTGCTGATCCTCCAAGTGAAACAAAATCAAAACGATCACCATGACATCCGTATGTTACAGAGGACTGAACACCTACAAAGAGCTTGAAGATTGAAGATGTAACGTGTGCACATAAAGTGTTGGTGTTGAGTAAACTCTTTAACTTAAATAAAAAATCATGTTCAAACTAGGCTGCGTTTTAACTTAGCGGTACGAGCACATGTGAGAGTTTCTCAGCAGCTCGTCACACAGCCTGGAGATTGTTCCTGGACATGTTGCACCTTATTTGCTTACTGTTTGAACTTTGAATAACCACAAGACGGTGATCAGTTTTATCAGCACTCCAAATTGATTTTCTGTTGAAGCTTCTTCTGACTCTTGAACACAGACCCCTACTCATGTTTTTTGCTGTTTCACTGAGAGTCAGCAGACGACATGTGGTCCAGAGGTCACTGTGAGTTTGTTGTTGGAACAGTGCAATCAGTTCAAACAAACCAGGAGGTCCCTATGTACCAGTGTTTCTCACTGGTCAATGTAGTTGTACTTTGTTGTGGTAGTTTGTTCTAAATCAAGATTATCGATTAGTCCCCGATGAAATAACACCTATCAGCAATAATCTTTCTACTGGTATGTCTTTATCAGAACAATCAGTGGACTTTTTATTTCTGAGATCTCTGACAAAGCAACGACTTCTTTTTCACCTTTAGAAATACTAAACACTGAGGAGGAGTCTCAGTTACAATATCTTAGTCTATTTAATCCTTGTTTCGTCCTTTTGCTCGGTTCAAATCAGATTGAACTTTATTATCCCGAAGGAAATTATTCTGCCAGAAGGAGAATCTTCAGAGCCGTCCTCCTGAAATGAGCTTGATAATCTTTTTGATTAAGCTGTGAGGTCTTTACATTTGATCTCTTAAATATCTTGTTTTAGTTTTTAGTCATCACTGCGTTTCCTTTTAATCAGTGTATCCACAAACCAGCATTAAGATCTCTTTTCTTTTAAATCGCTGATCTTTCTTTACTCTGATTGGTTGTCAGGATGGAGACGACGATGATGAGGACTGGGCGGAGGAGACTACAGAGGAGGCGCAGCGGCGTCGAATGGAGGAGATCAGCGACCACGCCAAGAACCTGACGCTCAGCGAGGACCTGGAGAAGCCTCTGGAGGAGAGGGTCAACCTCTTCTACAATTTTGTCAAAGTAAGGGCTCCCTGACTGCACATTATCGTACACTAGACTTTATTCACAACATCAGTTCTGTGTTCCAGCGTCCTTAAAAAAATCTTACTTTAATTACAAGGTCATAAAGTCGTATGTTGTACTTGTGAGGCTTTGATTGAGACACGAGTACTTTTTCAAATCGACACAGTCCAGTCAGTGTTTTGAGTTTTAATCTTTTTTTTCTTTTTTTTTGAGCGTTTGCTTGTTCACATGACAATTCATTCTCAGCAGCACATTGCTTACACATCCACAAACTCCTCAGAAGAGAGAACGATGGAGGCATGCAAGATTAAGGAAATTTGGTTTTAAGAAGAACAAAACAGGGAGTGGTTGGCAGAGGGAACTATGATTGAGGCCACTTGCAAGATTTGTTTAAAATGAAATATAACTGGAATCAAAGCCGATGAGTCCCACATGGAATCTGGGGCAAAGAGATATTAGTTTTTCTTTGTGTGGCTCTTAAAAAGTCTTACATTGGATTTTTTTAAAATTGCAGCGACCTTAATATTATCACAGGCATGGAGATATAACAGTGTAGTTTGGTTAATCTCGAGTTGTAGAAGATGATTTTGAAATGAATTGATGACATCCATTAGTTTGTAAAGTGATTCAGAAAGAGAACTTTCTTTATTAAAGGAGACACTAGAGTCACATTCTGACGTCAGTGAAGCAGTAACCAAGGGTTACCGGGTAGTAGACGATCACTCACACTGCAGTATTTAACTTTTTCTTGCGAGTCAGTCTGAAAAAAAGAACCACCTGTAAGAGAAAACAAACACCTTGATTTTAGACATCTCCACGTTTCTAAAGGCTTAATTTGTATTCTCTGTTTCTTTCAGTTATACACAAACGATTTGGGATCATCAAGTTGATTCTTACATTTTGAACATGGGGCTTCTATTGAACTCTGCTGTTTTTCTATTTCCAGTATAAGAAGGAGAGTAATACCATCGACGCAGCTGATAAGGAGATCTTGGCGGAGGCGGAGCGTCTGGATGTGAAGGCCATGGGCCCCCTGATCCTCAGCGAGCTTCTCTTTGACGTGAACATCCGCGACCAAATCAAGAAGTACAAACGCCACTTCCTGCGAGTAAGCTTGAATCACTCTATCTCAGGATGATGGAAACTAAAACATGTCTCCTGCACCTGCTAGCTCGCTGTATATCGAATGTAACCTCCCTTTGTCCGCCTGAGACGTGTTAACTCTGTTGTTCCTCTTTATGACATCAGTGAGTGATGATTGTCTCATGACCTGCTTCCTGATTGGATCTCTCCCTCAGTTCTGCCACAACAACAAGAAGGCTCAGAAGTACCTGTTGGGGGGTTTCGAGTGCGTCGTGAAGCTGCATCAGGTCCAGCTGCTGGCTCGGGTTCCGCTCATCCTCAAAGATCTGTTCGATGCAGACCTGCTGGAGGAGGACGTCATATTCGCCTGGGCGGAGAAGGTGGGACTGAGTGCAGACATCATTATAAAAAACTATTACATCTTGATACAAGAGTCTAAAGCTCTCTGATGCCGAAATCAAGTCAAACTTCAATCGTATGTGGAGCAGCGATCATACAGAAAGTAAATAGTTGAGTCTTGAGACGGTTATGAGCAGTTGTGGACAAAGTTCATCAAACATTTAAGTTTGAGTTCTTAAAGAGGACATGACGACTTAGAAGAGGCAAAATCACCCCCGTGTCTGTGCTGAAGATCTACTAATAATAAAACGTTTATGAGACGTCACCACTTCTCTGGAAGTACCTTCATGTAGTTTATGCAGAATTTCACAATAAAAGCGCCCGGCACAGAGACGGGGCGTTTGGCTCTTTATTAAATGAACTCTCTTAACTACAGGAAGCGTTTTGCTCCTGCTCATGTAATCTGCAAGTCATCTTAACCATGTTAGAGCGCTTTTTTTGGTTAGCAGAAACTAAATTTAACGTCTGTGAACGGTTTTGTTTTTCTAAATAAATGTCCAGCTTAATATGTAAATTAGCCTTTATAATAAACAGACCTGTGCCCCGCTATACTTATGAGCTCTGACTCCAAGCAGCAATGTTTGTATCGCTAATGTTTCAGACATTCTGCAGAGTTTATAAACCTCTTGAACTATGGATGAAGAGATCAAAACAACAAGAGTTGATTGGGTGTAAAACACACACTTTGTCGTTGTTTGTTGGAGCTTTGTCACAAACCCTGACCTGACTGTTTTCTCCTCCAGGTTTCTAAGAAGTACGTCTCCAAGGAGCTCGCCAAAGAGATCCACGGCAAGGCGGCTCCCTTTGTCAAGTGGCTGAAGGAGGCCGAGGAGGAGAGCGAGGGCAGCGAGGAAGAAAAGGAGGAGGACGATGAGAACGTTGAGGTAACGGACGGATCACTTTGTTTCAAAGTGTTGTTAATATGTAGAAACTTTAATCATTTTCTATCTTTTATTTTGTGGGTTCATAAATCAGTTTTTATACTTTTTTTAAAATGTTTGAGCCTTGAATTATTGTATTTATAGTTTACCTCAGGGAGCGCCATCGCTACTTTGTTGTTGTGTTGAACCTCAGTCTGACTCTAAGGCGTCGTATTATTATTCATATTTAAATGTTCAAAGTGTTATATTTGTGACTCTGAAGCTGTAGTCTCAAACTCCTTGAACAGTGTACTTTATGTTTTTTTTTAACTCTGCTGTTTTGTGTTTGTCCTCCTCAGGTGGTGTACTCGTCCTCCGCCCGCGAGCTCAAAGTGGAGACCGTGAAACCAGACACGCCTGAAAAAGAGGAGGACGACATTGACATCGATGCCATCTAAAAGACCCGGATGATGATGATGATGATGAAGCTTTTCTTGTGTTGTGGCTTTGGCTCACGGTTCCCTGTACGACCTAAACGGCTTGCCTTTCCCTCCTTTACTCACCCCCCTCCTCCTCCTCCTCCTCCTCCTCCAAGCCCCTCCCCCTGCTTCGTGGCATGACTTAACATAGCGCTTTACTTGCTGCACATTAACTCTGTGATTTTGAGATGTATTCAGTTGATGAAATGAAGTCGCTTTGGGGATTTTAATCATGGGTGTTTGGGGAACATTTTGACTGCACATTTCTTTCTTCTTTTATTTTATTTTTTTGGTCCCTGTATTTTTCCAGTCAATAAAGAATGAATGTTTTGCTATCCACCACAGTCCCAACCTTTTCTATGACGCTGTTATGACTTTCCTCACTTGGGTTTCTGCAGATATGAGACGGTTTTATTCTCAAGGTGTGCACATGGGAACACTTTCAGTTTATTGAAGATGGCTTTGTCGAGTCTTAAGCGATCACGTCAGAGCTAAATAATTAGATAATAGACGATAACTTCAATATATGGCACCTTTATACTGAAGGAATCAGTGTGCACTTTACGCTAACACTGATTGAGAGCTTAAGTTATTAGTCAGTTTTTTACTAATCTTACATTTTATTTAAATGTTGCTAAAGCTACTCAGCCGTGTGTGAACAAATTAAAAGTGGTGCCAGCTTTTGCATCAGGAATGTAAAACACTAATTATAATAAACATGTAGTGTTTACTCATGATTCTTCTATTTTAAGTTTCTGTAAAAAGTATTTAGTATGTTGTTCAAGGTGAGCTTCAAATATCAGTCATCCATATTTTGTACTGAATGCAAAAAACTTTCAAAAGAGAGTGAGATAATACTTTTTAGGGGGGGGAAGCTGTAAATAGGCAAATCAAGCTTATCCATAAAGCACCGCTCATACATCGAGCAGTTCAAAGTCCTTGAAACACCATTAGGAACATTTAGAGAAGCACAAGAAATGACATCCACTGAAATCAGACATTGAATCACTGAATATATTGAAACACATGATCCTAAAGAAAGATGACACCCAGACTCTACACTCATTCTTATGTGTCCCCAAAGTGCGTCTTAACTCGGGGAGTTTTAGGTCCTGCAGCAGGAGGATTTGAGTCTGGGGGAACTGGTCTCTGAATGATCTTAAAAGCAGATTGACTCTTCTCTGTCGCCCCCCGGTGGTGGAAACTCCATTCCATCTGCTGAGTCTCTTTGCACCTTTAAGAAAAAGCTAAAGACCCAGCTCTTTATGAACACCTACGACCTTCATGATGATGACGATATTTAGGATGATTTTGATGCTGATTAGAACAGCTGTCGATGTTGTGCTCAGCCTCTGGTCACTTCCTGTCAGCACCTGTGTGTCTGATCAGACATAAAGCTGTTCGTTGGAACTTCCTGACGTTGTCTCCTCCTCTCTGGATCCTTGCTCGTGTTGTTCTTACTCTCTGAAGTACGTCACTTTGGATGAAAGCGTCTGATAAAGGGTGATTTGTGAATTATAGATTGAAGTGTAATGAGGAAGCCGATCAGGTTGTAGATGCTTTGACTAATAATGACTTTCTGCTCTGTCACTATGGATATTTGTGAGTTGTGTAATGTGTTGTATACAGTGGTGAAGTGGAGCCTAAAGAAGTGGGTATACTCTTGATTTATCCTCCAAATGTTTTTTTAAGTGGCGCCGTGCAGCAGGGTTTAAGACCTCTCTTATAAACAGTGACATGTAAAACTACTCTCCAATTAGAGACACAGTAAGAAGGGTCAGCCTTTCACCACTACAGGAACAAAAATGCAGCATACTAATGAATATTGTCAATCAATCAATGGTGATAATCAGAGGAGATTTAGACGTGGGTATACTCTATAGAGACTGAAACAAAAGTGATTATACTCCATAAACCTGTGTGTACACTGCAATACACCACTGGTTGTATTTGTCTATAAATTGGTCAAAATGTGCTGCTGCCTAAAAGAGATTATTTAATCTCAATAAGTTTTTTTCTGGTTACATAAACTTTAAATTAAAAAATTAAAAACAAATCAGATTGCCGCATGTTCCAGGTGTTGTTGCAGATAAATCTGATTATATTCTCCTCATTAATGGAGAGATAATGTAATCACAACAAACCACAAGGGAAAACTTCTCAACACATGTCTTATGAACAATAAATATCAAAAATAAATAAAATGATTTATTAAAAAATCTTTACTTTTTAGAAGCTAGAATCCAATTCAATAATGTCATAAATGGCAATTACAGTAATTGATTTAATGAAGTGAGTTTTTTCTCAGCGTTGTGTTTTCAGTAAATGATGTCCCAAAAATACAGAAAGTTAAATTTTCAAACATTTGAACAGTTTCGCCTGAAGGTGTGAAGGAGGGGTTTATGTCTTGTTGTTCTGTTTCCTCGTTTTTAAATCTGTGTTTGTGAATGAACGAACGAGAACAAAAAAACTGTGTTTCCTTTGAAGCTGAATAAATTCCCACAGAGACGTTTCCTCCCGACTGATGACAGCCCTCTCTGTACTTTTGGTCCAATGGGATTGAGGTCAGCCGGTTTCCTCACTTCCTCCACCCGTTTCAGCTGGACACACTGACGCTGCGTTCACGCGCCGTCGGAAATATAAACATCAAGATTCAACACACTAGGTTCCGTGTAATCCCAGTTTGTGATAAAACGAGCATTGACATTGTTACTTTTTAAATCTACTAGATAAGATATATAATTATTGTCAATCACACTAAATGTGTGTAATCGCCTCGAGGAGAACATGCAAATTCTACAAAGGAAATCTCTAAAATAAGAGAATTTCATACATTATAATCTCTATAAATCCTCTCCTTATTTAATACAACTCCCCCAAAATCCAAATTGAACATTTAATATTAATATTTTTTACATTTTATAATCTAATACCAAGGTTTAATTGAACATATGTCACTCTATTGGAGAAAATATCCATCTGATATAGTTTTAAATGTTTGATTCAGCCTACAAAATGACAATAAAAGCTTAAAACTAAAAAGTTAAAACGTTTTTTACATGCAGACATACTGATAATGTAGATGATTCACTTGTTCACGTATATAAAGGAATCTTTTACATTCATCACTCAATATTTGTCAAAGCACTTTTTGAATTCTGTGTTATTGCATTTTTTTATTGTGCTGTTTATGGTTTGTATAGACATTGTGTGATGTTGTTTATTTAGGCTATTTACATATAACTACAGCTGAATCTATTTAAAATATATCTATACATTTATTATAGTTATGTGTTTATTTTATCTTAGTTCAGCTTTGTTGTCCTTTGTTTTTAACTGTATGTCTATTTTATCCTCCTGTAAATTGTTCTGGGTGGAAAAGAGCAATTTAAGACTGAAGTTCAGGGGCGCTGATGGCCTAAAGGTTAGGTCACTTCCAATGTACGGAGGCTATAGTCCTCCAGGCGGACGGCCAGGGTTCAAGCCCAACCTGTGGCTCCTTCCCCACTTCTCTCTCTGTATCTTATGAACAACCGTTACCTACTGTACTTCAATTCAAACTTGAATGACTCCTGCTTATAATTATTTCCATATAATGCAATGTCCTATTTCTACTGAAGTACAATTTAAAGGTTGTAATAGAACTTTTTACTCCTCTACCTTTATTGTAACCTCGAAAAGAGAAAATAATATGTCATTCTCGTACTTTGAGGCTGCACAGTTGTTATAAAATGAACTCAAATTGGCTCTACATGGACGATGTTAATCACCTATTTACTTTTAAAACGTTATTGGACTTTTCAATTAATTTGAATAGCATTTTTCTTTGAAGATTATATTTTCACCTTTGCTAGTTGATATGTACGGAAGAGGATTAGGGCTAAAGATGAGAAATAAACAATGGAAGGAGGAAGAATGTTTTTTCAATTATTTGAGAAAAAGGTCCAAAGTCGAAGTGTGGAGATAAAGTTGAAATGTCGAGAATTAAGTTGTAATACAATTTTGTTAATTTTGTACTCAATTCCTGAAATTCTGTTTCAGTTTTTACTCAACATTTCCACTTTTACTCGACATCTTCCTCCTCTCAATAATTATTCCTCATGCCTGGCCCTAGATTCAAGATTCAAGATTCAAGATTTTTATTTGTCATTGCACAGATGTGCAGTGAAATGTAAAGACTGTTCCGCAAGGCCATGCAATAAACACTCAAATTACTAGCACACATATATACAGTAAAATAGAATATAAAGTACAATTTAAAAAAGAATTATTTGAATATACAACATATAATATAACCTAACCCTCTTCCGTAGATGTGAGAAATGTTTTTATTCACGTTTTTTTTTAACAGTAATTTAATAAAATATGAATCGATAAAGAAATGATTGTTTTGTGTTTGACTGCTCTTGATAAAGCTCTGGTGTCGGAGCCTGTGAGGAGTCCGTAAACGCAGCCTAATCCAGCCCAGCCGCTGAGTAGCCATTTTGGTCCCACCTAAATCAGACAGACCAGCTTCACTTTGGGCCGTCGGAGATGGAAGAAACCGAGTCGACGGCGAGTATTTCAGCCGCCCAAACCTTTTAAACCCCCCGTGTAAACTACCTACTGCTGGCACTGGACGCCATGACTTGTCTGTAGTCACAGTTTTGTATTTGTGGAGGATAAAAAAACCCCGGGGGACGATCTTTGGAAGCGGCGACCGACAGCGCCTTAACGTTAGTTTAGTTAGCTTCACGGACTCCAACACGAAACGGACAGACGGACACTGATTTTCGTTTTGCTCTCCTCAGGCCGTGAACTGTGTGTACTGTACCATGTAAATATTGAATTCAAGACTATAAAGGAGGATTTTCTGTTCTTTTTTTTTCTTCTGGTCCGTAACAGTTTAGAGCTCGGCTTTTAACACGTCCGGTCTGGTTTTGAAAATTGTCACGATCCATGCTGAGACTGTTTCCCCCCTGAGAGAGCTGCAAAGCAAAGCAATAATTTCACTTTTTTTTTTTTAGCTGTCGGACTGAAGGAGGGTTCAGTGGATTTTTTTATTTTTTTTAGTCGGCTACTGGTGGAAGAAGGACGGATAAAAAGATGTCAACAAAAACTCCTTTGCCGACGGTGAACGAGAAGGTGACGGAAAGTGTAAGTATAAACGCTTATTTCGTTAAATATGCTGTAACCATGGAAACGCTCTGAAATGAAGGGTGTTCGTTTAATTGAGGTTGTGGCGTTTTGATGCGTTCAATCTTTTCACACTTTGTTGGTAAATCGTAAACAAGCATATCCTGTACGTCAAACCCACCCTTTAAATTTTTCATTGCAGTATCTACAAAAAGGGATAATGGACAGATAAAAACTATTTTTTTTGTTTTTTTGTGGGAAAGGTAAGTTTCGATGTCACTGATGGTTAATTAGGATGTAGTCGGGACATTTAGGCCCAGCCACGAACAAAACTACAGTACTTATGCCTGCTGGTTCTGGCAGGCAACAGTAGATTCGCTTAACGCTCCCTATTGGCTCACCCGGCTGTCACTCAGAGGTTTCACCCGTTCAGCTTCCAAATATGGACCGTCAGAAGTCCCGCCTCCTCGTGACAAGCAGAATATCCTGTCTGAAACGGTCTGAAAGGAGGTTGTCAAGGCAGCGGTAATGGAGCTTCCGTTCAAGATTTTCAAAATTAAACTAATCTTTTCTTTTGATTTAGGAATCAAAGCATATTTGTAATTTAAAATATTCAATTTAGTTATAAATTAAGAAATAACAATATCAGTGAACATTTTCCTGTACCTAAAGCGACTGTTTTATACAGTAAAATTTCCTTGAGAATTTAATTTAAATGTCATGATATCTTTTAATAAGAAAAATAAATATGGAAAACCAGAAAATCTAGTTAAAAGTGTGGACATTATATTTAAATTCTTGCTTTGCGGTTGACTTTAGATATTCTCTTTTCCGCTGTTAGTCAAACTCTTCGAGATTAATTTGGTTACATGGCCTTATCTACCCTGATGACAGTTTACTGTATCGATGATGTATTATTTTCACAATTTTCTGATACCCTATGAATGGACTATAGTTTTCATTAAAATGGTAGTTATAGTTTCCACTTTCCAAGCTGATGATGTTGAAACCAACAAATGTTTGGTATATAGGTCAAATAAATGATCTAAGCGCTTTGTTGTCATGAAAGTTTTTGGCCTTTCATTTATGGTTCCTAGACGTAAAAGTAACAATCTTCATGTTTCAGTGCAACAGAACAGCAACTCTTTTTACAGGAAATGTATCGATGTGAACCCCTGCTATAAACATGTTATTACCATAAAATACCCTAACCTGCAGCAGGAGCAGCTACTTTACCTTCAACTTTATATGCCGTTTCACTCTAAAGATATTTTAACCCAAACTTAATTTCTTGGAGCCCTTTCTGGGTTTCCATTAGGCAGGTGTTCCTGTTGCATTCAGTGGATTGTATAACTTCATACTTGACCTATTTGCATTCATTTTTAACATGACCATACATAACCTTTTAGCTGTGGTCTCCCATCTATGTAACTGCACAGACACTCGATGCCTTTATGTGGTATCATCACAATCAGAATCTTGTGACTCAGCACGGTAGGAGGAGAGAGAGAGAGTCAGCTGGAGATAAGACTAATCCTGCACAAACACAATACGCAGGGCGATAAGACGCAGAGAAGCTTTATTGATCCCTTTAGGTAAAGTTTCAGAGACTTCAGAAGCTGGACAAAGACTGCTTCAAACCAAGTAGCAATCAGCGGTGTTGGAAAATTAGGCCAAAAAAAGTGCTGTTCCAACAGTGTCCACTGAGGGCTGGCTGCAAAAGCTAATTTCTGTAATAGTGTATTGTTACATCACTAACTCATTTGCATAATACGGCATCATTCAGGGGCTGGTTTTGTTGACTGATAGGTGGGCATGTTTGCCAGGAGCTTTTAAGGTATTCAAAGTCACCTACTTGCCTGTTTTTAGATTGATTGAAAGTTTGGTGGAGGTAGCATTTCAAATCTTGGCTTCGTAATGCCTCTTCAGAAACAGATGGGCGACGTCACAGAGACTACGTCCATGGCTTTATACAGTCTGATAATTTGAAGCTTCAAAAAAAGGTGGAGGAAAACTTAAAACCAAAAAAAAAGAAAAAAAAAAGTTTGTTTATTTGAAATGTTTCTAGCCTCAGGAAATAAAGGCATTTCTTACTTCTCAAACCATCCTGAAGTTTACCTCCATCTTATTTTGAAGTATTCCCTTCCATGAGCACGGGTGGTTTGAGGGATACCAGAAGTGCTCCTGTTGTCTCTTTTTATTCTAAGCTTATTGGATAATCTTAATTCTTTAAGTTTTTATTTCCCATATGTATTGCTTCAGGGTCTCTAACATGATAATTTCCTCCTCTTGGTTGTCTTTTTCTGAAGCGTTGTCTCATCCACGATTCAAATACAGTCTGCTGCAAGAGAGGAATTCAAAAAGCTTGAATCAGGAAGCTGAGATTTTCTATTTTATTTCTTGTAGCTATCAAGCAATTTTATTTTTATTGCTGGTGATGAATTCAGTTGTTGAAAATAACACAATGAATCATCACAGCTGTAATCCAGATATTCAGCAGGATTAAACAATATATAAACTTAAGTAAACAAAGTCTAAGATAAGGTGTCCAAGGTGTGTTGACACATCTCTGGCACTTTAAGAGTTCGGCTGTGTGACAACAACAAAAACTCATTCAAAAAGTTCCCCGTCCTGATGTCTCCATGCCTGTGACAGCCCCTGACTGACTGCTTTTATTCTGAAAGGACAACATCTGGTCTCCAGTGTGTTGGTCTGTTGCCGGCTTGACTAGGATCAGCTCTGTCTCTCTCTCTCTCTCTCTCTCTCTCTGTGGTTATCCGGGGCTCAGAGTTGGGGAAAATCTGGTGTTGTGGTGGGATTCTCTATGGGCATCATCAGCAGGGCAGACAGTGTTATTCTGTTTGAACATGACGGGCGCTCAAGCAGCCAGGAGACACCGCAGCCTCGTGAGTAACCGCTGAAAAGGAAGGGATCAGATTATACAGAGGGGATCATTTTCCTCGTCTGTGTTACAGAAAGTTGTTAGCTGGGGCAAAATGGAAATTGTGGTTTTGTACAAAATACAGTCTGTGCTTTTTCCGTGTTGGCTGATAATATGGTGTTAGGAAAAAAAGTTAAATTTCCCCCTGGGAGTTTTGTCTTTTATGGCGTTGTGTCAAGTATATTCTGCTGTGACCTTATCCTTGTTGATGGTATTTTTATCTCCTCTGCTATCACTGTAGAAGTCCTAAAATAATCCTTTTGTGGCTTAGTGTGCGTGCTGCTCAAGAAAGACTTTAAACTCTGTTTTTCTGCTTTTAAACCTCTTAAAATGAGAGATTTCTACATTCTGTGGTTTCGTCGCTGCTTTTGTATTTTACTTTTACTTTAATGTCGACTTTGATTTTAGCTGTAGTGTCTGCATAATATCATAGAATTAAAATATTGATCTCTTTCATTGATTCATGTGGAGTGGAGGCATAAAGTAAAGATGATGTTTAAAAGTTATCACAATACCAGATTTTTAAACTTCAAACTATTGGTTAGTTTCTTGTTTTTAATTCACAGGTAAACTCCTGCACATTCACTCTCAGCACCGTTTGGTTAAAACATGACTTAAGATCAGGATTTTTTTTAAAGCTTCTGTACTTTTCAAATCAAATAAGAAGATTTGAATGTTTAAAAACACATTGGATTGCAGTATCTCACATTTTGACCACCTTATTATCATCACTTAGGTCGACCTCTGTTCTGGCTTTATTTAAATCTAGCTTAGGAGCTTTTTGTGTTAGTTTTCACACTTTCATTGTCCTCCCTTTCATGATTTCCCGGGTGAATGGGGTCAGTTATGTCGGGGATGGGAGGGGGTGGGTCGGTCGGGACGGGCGGGGCGGGGCGGAGGGCACTGCCACAGCTAATGAGGCATCAGCAGGACAGTCGATACCGAGGCCGCGCCGAGTATCTATCAGGTTTTTTCTTTCTTTATTAGTTGTTGTGACACGGGGGGGGGGGGGGGGCTTTTGAATGCAACACCCCACAAAAAAATCAATCCCTCAGTTGGTGGTGCTGTCAGAGATATGCACCACACATAATCACGACACCATTAATGTTCGTCCTGCTGCAACGGGCGGTTAACCTTCATCCACAGTTAAAGATGCAGACTAGAATCTGAGTTTGTCAATTTCTGTTACACAACCCTGAATATATTCCCTTTGTGATCGGGTTAAAACAAAACGTTACAGAGATGCTCAACTCTCAGTGAGGCCGTCGTTAGCTTCCAATCAGACTCAGTAAACAGATTCTCAGTTTGTTTTTTAGAACACAGATCGGCCATCTTGCCATTTATTCAACAAATGCCACTTATCTAAGCACTGTAAATATTGTTCTAACAAGCAAATGCTTATTTGAGATGGGTGGTTGAAGAGTCAGAACAGAAACAGAGTAAGACATCTGTCATGGATTGACCCTTTTAACTCTTGGTAACCTTTTTGAAGCCTTATTTTCTTAATCCTCTGCCACTTCCTGTTTTCAGAAAGTGTGCATCTCCACCACAGGATATAACACTCAAAGACACTGCCAGCTAGATGATGACACATTTTAGTTTTGCAGTTTGTTGGCGTTTTAGTTTGTCATGTTTCAAACACATGCAATCAAAAGAAGAATGCACTGAAGTAAAGAACACTGAAGAGTAAAAAGAAGACCTCGAGCTTCTGTCTCCCCCCTCGGTTGTTTGTGGTTAAAAAGCTAACCAGCTACTGTTCAAGACAGAACAAGAAAAAGAGGAAGAGATCAGGCAGACTTTTAAACAAGCAGAGACATTGTCCTCACGTGTAGCACAGCGCTCTGCTCTTAGACCAAGTCACATTTTTTAAATGATCAGCTGCTCGTGAGTGAACGTGACCTTCATTACTACGAGGAATCTAGTGACTGGGAGGGTCTCTTCACTGCATCCGATCCGAGGGGAGAAAGTGAACTTTATTTGAGTCAAAAACAACAACAAGTCCATCTCTCCTCATAAGGATGTTACCAGCACATTTGAGTATTTGTTGTTAAATTCTGAAATGAAATCGATTTATTCAGGGGCAGGCTGTAGCTGGTTACAGGGCTGTGAATATATTGGTTTCCTGTGTTTTTTTTTTTTTTTTTAAACATGCTGAACTGTCTTTGAAGAGCTGTAGTTGTGAAAAACAGTAATTTGATTGAGTCATATTAGACATCGAGGAATTTATTCACCCTTCACTATTCTTTTGCATTTCATAAAAAACTAAATCAGCTTTTCAGACAGACAGGTTTTTGCTTGTGTATCTAATTTCCAACAAACTTAAAAAAACATGAGAGAGAACAGGAACTTTAAAGGTCAGGATCCCCATTTTTAAAGGAAATCAAGATGTCAACAACAACGATCATGACGATTTGTCAAATTTAGGGCAGAGTTGGACATTTGAAAAAAAATAACATGGACGTATGCTCAGAGACGTCACCCGCTGATTTCTGAGGAGAAGTTTTGAAGCTCAAATATGCCGGTTTGGTCGCCATGTTAGAAATGCTAACTTTGGATTAATCTAGTAAAAGTTGAAGAGGTGACGCCGAGGCAGACGCCAAGCTGCAACGTGTCCGCCTGTCAGTTTAACCACGCCTCTTAATTATGAAGATTGATGATGTTTAGTTGTTTTTTTAAGATTTATTTTGGGCCTTTATTTTAGAAACAGGACAGTGGATAGAGTCAGAAATCGAGAAGAGAGAGAGAGTGGGGAATGAGATGCAGTTAAGGAGCCACAGGTTGGATTTGAACCCAGGCCGCCCGCTTGGAGGACTGACAATTGGAGCAGTTTGGATGAAAAGTGTCTTTTGTACCAGGCCACAAAGATGATTACTTCTGCAGAAAAAAGAAAATGTGAATATGGGAGCTAAAGGGGATTCCTGGTTTTTTCCGAGTCACCCTGAAAGAGACACTCGAGGGATTATAGTTTTTTCTTGGCACTTCTGCACTGGCTTCATGTTTCAGCACCAGAGGTTGCAGCTTCTTTCCTCTTTAAAGTTTGTTCCAGTATTTTAGTTCTGTATTGATGGGTCTATATATATTGTAACATCGTCATGCAGTTTGATATTTGGACGAAGAATCAGGGAAACTGTGCGGAAGCTCCAGTTTCTATCAGCCATCTGTGACTGGTGGAAACGTCTTTCTCTCCTCGTCTTGATGCAGAACTATAAATAAAGTGTTTTTTCCTGCAGAGCCGAAGTGGATTCATCACAGCGGGTCAACATGAGTCACGGCTGATACATGTAGATGAAATGTGTGATTACGCCACCTGAACCTCGTCTAAACTGTTCTTCGTTCTCAACAGCACACGTCTCACACTAATGGCCGTCAGGAGATCAGCACGCGCTCGGCTCGGACCGGCGTTCGATCCCGTAGCTCCGAGGAGCCGCAGCAGCCCCACGTCGGCAACTACCGGCTGCTCAAAACCATCGGCAAGGGCAACTTCGCCAAGGTCAAACTGGCCCGACACATCCTCACCGGCAGAGAGGTGAGCTGGACACGCACACACTGATTATTTTGTGAAGTCAAGTTTCATGTGTTCAAGTTTAATATCTCTCAGCGTAGATCAATGTCGAGTTAAAAAAAATATCTTTGTGAACGATAAACCTAAAGAATTGATCAGCCAACAATAGAAAGTCCTGTAATCTAGAAAACAATGTGTGTTACCTTGGGATTATAGAAACACAGCTGGTTAATTTCAATGTGCTTAAAGTAAATATTAGAAGTTTGCCTTCTTTTATTTCTTTGGATTAGGAGGAAAAAATTTACAATTTATACGAGCATGATTTAAGTTAGTTTCTGCTGAGATTTATAGCTTAGTCTTGGATTTCTTCTGAGCATGCAAATAAAAACTGAGGACCAGAAGTCAAACATATCCTAGATGAGTTTAACATATTGGAGCTATCTCACTCACAAAACTCCTGAAAACTTCCTGGGGTTAGCTGCATGTGTGAACGCAATCAGCCACATTTTTCACTCAGACTTTATCCAGATTTATTTCCTTGCTGAATTTTCCTTGTGGAGTTGGGTTAAGCTGATGTGAGAACACAGCATATACACAAATAATCAGGAAGCTTCACCGTTTGAGTGTGAGAGGGTGATGACCTTTATATCCTGCAAACAGCGCACGACTCTACACTGAATTCACCCAACTCGTGCCATCTCCATGCACTTACTGAAAGTGCTTCATTAGGGCCCGAGCACCGACCTTGGATCGAGGACCCTCTTGAAACTGTAGGCGTTATTATGTTGTCTATTTGCGCGTATGTTCTTGTCTGCTCTTTGTTGATATTGTGAATGTTTCAAGCTACACATAGCAAAGGCTGAAAATTGTCGTTATAGCGACTCTTTTTCTTTCTTCCACCACTTCCATGTTGCTCTTTTAACATTATGTCTGGGCTCCTTAGATTCCCCCCCCCCTCCAGCTGTGAGGTGCGTGTGTGGACAAGCAAGTCGGGTAGATTTCAGGGGAAGTCTCCCTAAAATGTCTAGTATTCTTCAGGTGTGCATATGTGAAAACAGCGTATGAAATACTACCTGGAGTAGCTGTAGCTTATTAAAAACCCCTCTCTATACTGCCTTTTGATATGTGTCTGAATGTCAGCACAAACTATTAAATATACTAATCACTTGCACCACTATCACCATAAAAGTGACTATGACTATGCTTTAAAGTTCTCCCAATTTCAATGTTTATTAAACTTGACCCTATTTTGTCTAAATTAAAATAATCACTAAATTAAGTTTGAAATCGCTTCAGGTTTTTGCCGCTTAACTTCATTTATTTTTAAAAAAGTGCTCCGCCCATGTGCTCTGTCTGTCAGCACCTGTGTGTCTTATCAGATTTAAAGCTGTTTGTGTGCACTTCCTGACGTTGTTTCCTCCTCTCTAGATCGTTGCTTGAGTTGTTCTTACTCTCTGATGTTCGTCTGCTAAATAAATTGTAGAATTGGCTGCAACTAATCCTTTTGGTAAACTGCTGCTGATAATAATTAATTCCTTTTAAATGTGAGATTTTCTACTGACAAACACATTCCTAGGGTCTCACAACATAAGGAAAAGGATTGCTACAGGAACAGACCTTTTTGTCAAAGTCAAATATGTTCCTTTTACCCAAAAGCAAAGTCTCACTCTGATTTCTTGCAGTGAGCGGTCAGTTGTTGAGAAGGACGTTTTGGAAAAATGTATCTGATTTTGAGTGAGAAGTTTGTTGTGTTGGAGCACAGTAAGTGTAGTGCATTTCTTTTCAGTTGCAAATCCAAACATTGCCGGTGTATGTACTATGATTGGAGATACAGTATTTGCCCTCAGGGATAAAGTTGCCACCATTCCTGCCTATTTCCTGGCTGCAGGCTGACGGGACCCACTGCACGGGCTCAAAAAGAAATCCAGTGTCTAGTCGTCATTTACAGACGCAATTTATAAATACCCTGGTTGTGCCGGAGTTTATAAATACTTAAATCACTCTTTAAGTCAGTTAGACTACTCTTAGGATTATCTCCAAACCCCTATACTCTACACTGGGATGACAGAAAAAAAAAGCCTTTTGCTGCTGCACCTTTTGAAACAGGATAAAGTCGGTTCCAGTGGTGTTTTTTTTTTTTTTTACACATCCCTCCACTTCAGCTGGTCTCTGTGATTCTGGCAGGGAATGTCACTCCTGGGCTGACGTTCAGGGCTTCATTACATCTCAATACTCCTTTTGTACCCACGGAAATGTGAGGTGAGAAACCTGTGACGTACCAGGAGCTGGCGTTGACTTCCACTCAGTCCTGTTTATTCATTCTGTGATAACTCAGTTCCTAATCTAATTCAGAACTTTGCCAATTTAAGACTTTAAAACTTTGGAAGAGAGAGCGTGCGTTTCAGCTGCGTTAAGAACTTCTCTTCTCAAGTTAGTCAAAGGAAATGGAATAAAAATCTTGTTTAAATTTCTTTAATTAACATACAGGAGAAGCAGAGTTTTAGTCGTACCAGCTCCAAATACTGAAGAAGTTATCGCTCTCAAACTTTGAGACAGTAGTGGATGTTTTTTAGGACGAGCCGTCTCTGCTGAGCATAATTGATGAACAGAAAGAGCAGGCTTCTTCTTAACACTGTGCACCAGCCATTACACATTTCCCCCCCTGATGTTTTTTTGTTAATTGTTAATCAGTCTTAAATTACCAGATTTTCCTCTCAAGAGTGAAGTTGGATACGTCATATTCCCCTCTTAAGCCGTTTTCATATATTCACTCCTGAAAATATCTAGAGAGTTTCACACAGACCGAGTTAATTTATTTTAATAGGGACAATGCAATTTAACATAATTTCAATACAAAGCATGAAACTGATGTGCTGCGTAAAGAGTATAGAGCTGTTGCTAATTTCCAACTCGTGTCCCCAGTTTGGCCTTTGTGTAAACAAACAGATTAAAATGTACAACATTCAGTTACATAAAACCCCAGAACACGATATGAGGATACATTAAAATACATGTACAACAATACAAATGCTATAAACCAGTTTAGAATAAAGTTTTAAGATACTAATTAAAATTGGGTACAGCTCTGGCTTGCTTTGAGCATTTCACCTGCTTTGTAAAAGATTTTAAGTCCGATCATCAGTCTGAAATCTTCCCGAGTTGCTTATTCACACATGCACCTCGCAGTTAGAGGCATTCCTGTCGGACATAATGAAGCAATTTAAGTACGTGCAGATCCCAGCGGTCGTGCAGTCTATGGTCGTGCTCCAGTTACATGATATAAACATCATCACCCCCTTCCCGTTCCCTCAGTGAGTATTTCCTTCTGTGTTCTCGCTTCAGTTCACCCCGACTTCACTCAGAAAACGTAATGAAAAATTCAGCTGTTTGCGTTCACACATTCAGCTCAACCTGAACACTTCAGGAACTTTTCAGGAGTTTTATGCAAGTGTGAAATCTCAGCAGAAACTAACTTAAGTTGTAACCGTTTCCTCTTAAAAAATACTCTAAAATAAAGGTTACAATCTTCTCATGGTTACTTCAGGTACATTGTAATTAACCGACTTTGTTTCTCTGATTTTCAAGGTGACACACACTCTTTGCCGTGTTCGAGGAGTTTGTGTGAAAGCCCCCGTCAGATTGGCTGTAGAGTCTTAAATTGATGTGTTTTTCCTGTCTTAAAAGAACACATCCTGTCTTCCTTTTCTGTGTTTTGACTTCAGTGTCATCTCCCACTTCCTCTTTTTCACACTCCTCCTCTGCTGTTATGTCCCGTTGAGCTCACTTTCTGTGCTGTTTTTTTTTCTCCCTCTCTCTCTTCACAGGTGGCAATTAAGATAATAGACAAGACGCAGCTGAACCCAAACAGCCTTCAGAAGGTAATTTACCCCCCTTCCCTCTCTCTCTCTCTCTCTCTGCTCTGATGTA